>NC_063180.1:35245954-35418385 GCF_023159225.1 Perognathus longimembris pacificus | reverse complement strand
CCTGACTCTTGCTAAGTCTAGGCCAACACTCTTGCATGGGAGCCATTGCCTGCTTCTTTATATTTATCTTTTTGTTTGTGACACAGGCGCTCGTTAATTTTTCCAAGGCTAGCCTCACATTCATGATCCTCTTATCTTTTTTTCCCAAGTTACTGAGATTACAGCCACGTGCCATCAAACTGGGTTTGGTGAATTTCACCTGTCCTTCCTTGCTCTGAATTTCTCTTCTGTGTGTTTGATCCTCCCTGTTGTATATTTCTGTTCCTTTCTCAGAGAAACAGGCTTGGCTTCTCCAGTTCCAGAGAGCTGTGGAGGTTGAGGAGCTCTGAATCCTGGTGTGGATCCAGGGAATCCGATTCCACGTGCTAGCGTTTAAGGGTGCAACTTGATGTCACAGGCACATTGTCATGCACTCTCTCAAATCCCCAGGAGCCTCTACGGCCTCCATGATCTCACAGAACTCCTCACCTCACTGCTCTAATGATCACAAGTCTGCATTTTTGGATTTGGGGCTTGAGCCGACATTATCCACAGGCATAGATGACTCACACCACTGTCTTTCAATCAGATTACATCAGACGACAAGGTGAGAAAACCACTTTTCAGAAGATGGTGTTTGGGAGATTGCAGTTTAGTTTCTCTTTCTTTTCTCTTTGTCTGAGACCAGGACTCGAACTTAGCACCTGATGCTTTCACTCACTGGCTGTCACTTTACCCACGGAGTCACACCTCTGGCCCCCATTGTTCAGTTTCTCAAGAATAATAAGGGTGGGATTCAGGTTTGTTAGGAAGGAGCTGTTGGCGCAGACGTCTTGTGAGGCAGCAAACATGACAGAACTTTCGTTGTAAGTGATGCAAACACACGAGTAAAAACACCTCCACTCACAAATCTTATGTGGTGAGTTGCTTTTTGCTACTGTGTGTTATAAACTGAGATCTGGAGTTCTGTGGATGTAGGAAGTGTTAGAAGCAATACAGGGTGGTGGTTATTTGGCTGGCACTGGGATTTGAACTCAAGGCTTTGCGTTTACTAGGCAGAGGCTCCACTATTTGAGCCACACTCCAATCCAGGCTGGCTTCACATCATGATCTTCCTTTCTCTGGCCTCTCACGTAGTTGAGACTACAGGCATATGCTACCATAACTCTCTTCTTGATTCAGATGAGGGTCTTCAGTCTTTTGTCTCTCGTGGCATAGAGCTCCTATCTTCCCAATCTTGGCCTGGCTCCAGTGATTCTTCTGTGACATTGGTTATGTGTGGTAGTGAGTGAATGAAGGTACAGATTTCATGAAAGAATAAGTACCACAGAATACATCCCTTGCCTAGTGGGTGAAGATGATAATATAGTCACTATGTGGCTAGTTCTAGTATGTGTTTACACTTGACAGGAGCTGCAGAAACACCTGCTACATTTATTCTGTGGCCTGGAAATCTTTTGGTAAGATTATCTACCTAAGAGATGGGAGCTTACTTGTGTTATTTAGCAAAGGGATTTCTCTCTCTCTCTCTCTCTGTGAGTGTGTGAGAGAGAGAGAGAGAGACAGACAGCGTGCAAGAGAATGTGTATCTAGCTACCCATGCATTCATGGAGAAGAGGTGGGATGTGGAGAAGCAGCTTAGATTTGGGAGTGATACAAAGATCAAAGACATTTGTGGAATGCTTGCAGCCCACCCTGCATTTAATTACAAAGGGACAGTGATACTTTAAGCTGCTTTGCCATTCATGAGATCATTGATGATATAAGATTAAAAAAATGGCCTTATTATTTAAGAAACTGATTTTTCTTTTCTTAAAAAAAAGAGGCTTCATCCATTGTAAGGGCAAGAGACAGAGACAAAATAACATGTCTGTAATGCAGATTTAGTAGCAGTCATTCAACGATTTTCAGTAAAATCCTCTTCTTATAACCTTGACTTTATTAAGGAGTCCTTAAGGTACATTTGGCAGACAGATAATGAGTGAGGGGAATAGCCTTATCTCCATCAAGCTAATCTTTAACAGCTTGGAAAGGAACTGCATAAAGTTTTCCATTTGAGTGATGGAAGCAAGTTAAGATGAAGCCATTTAAATTGTCCTTTTAATAGAAAGACTTTATAGTGCCCGACAATATTTTTATAAGCATGCCCGCCTCCCGGAGCAGCGAGAACATAAAATAAATAAGAAATATAGAAAACTATAGAGCTTTAATAGTATTCTTGGGGGAGGGGGACATCAAATGAATGGTTAGTTAAGAGAATAAAGAATTCAACTGTCCGAGGCCACTGAGTGGCATTTTGTATCTGGCTTCATAAAAGCAAGTCAGAGGAACCGAGGGCAAGAAAGAGTTGTTTGACTCACATTGGCTGTCCCTGTTCAGGGGAGGGACAATCTGAAGGGGGAAGTTTTGATTGGCATGTCATTGCCCAGACCTTGTGAAGACTCTGATGGGAGTACAGTCCCCAGGCACCTTCCTTGCCTTCTGCAAAGTGCCTGACTTTGTGCATCTATGTGGCTGTGTGCTAGAAGGCTGGGGGCCTAGAGAAAGAAAGATAAAAGAAAATGAACTGAGAAGTATCTTTTCTAATGCGGCAGCTCTGAGTGACCGGTGTCAGATCCCCAAATTCAGAATTTTCTCCTTGAGACAAAAACTCATAATGTGGGGCCCTTTCTTTAATACAAGACTAGAAATGCCTGAGGAGCTATTTTTTCTGTGTTTACGCAAAAGATAAGTCACAGCCCATACTGAAACTGGCTACTTGTGAAAGCCATAGAACACATCCATTCCTTCATTAAAAAAAAAAAATCATGTTATGTCAGATAAGCTTATGTGAAGTCTGTTACTTAATTGGTTTTACCAGTTTGGTTTTGTCCCTCTTGAGTCGATGAATAAAGACTATTTCTTATTCAGGTCTTCAGCCCTTACAAAGTTCAGATTTCACCCAAAGTATCTTCAGCCCACAGATTCTGAGAGTGAAGACTGAAAATAGCAAATTCCGATAGCTTTTTGATATGGCGTTGTTGCAGAAATCGGACCACCCTCAAATTTGCCCACAAAAATGTCTTTCTCTTTGTTATTTAAACATGTATCCAATATTTTCCTAACTCCAATCTAAAATCATTTCCTCCATGGAGTTAGACCTCAACAGATGATTTATAGGTATCAGCAAAGGCTAAATAAGGGATTACAGATTTATCTGTGGCAGATAAGACGTGAGAGTAAATGGGAGTAGTTTGGCCAGCACTCAGAAATTTCAGCAGTTGGGGTAAGAAAGCTGAGATTTAGGAACTTGAATGGGCTTTTTTTTTCTTTTTCCCCTTAAGAAGCAAGTGATAATTCATCTGCAAACACACCTTTCTTTGCTCAGCTTGTCAATAGAAAAGTTGTTTTGCTAATGGTTATCTGTCTACAAGTCCTTGACCTGCTTGTAAACACATTTGGGCAGGAAAACCCTGGGCCACGGCCTGGGGACTTTGCGTCAACAACAAGAGATAAAGTGACCACAACTTAACCTGTTTTGGCCTGGAATGCCCTCTGCTGCCCCTCGGCCAACGTCCCTAATCTCTCAGCACAAGGAACACATTGCACATTACATGGAAGGGCCGGTAACGATGCTGCCTGGCTTACACAGCTATGAAGTGTCTGAAAAAAAATAACACACAAACACACACACACACACACACCACCACCACCACCACCACCACCACCACCACCACCAGGGAGACATTTTAAAAAAATCACTATTCCACTAAATAGAGGACTGGTTGATAGTGAAGTCAGAAGAATGGGATCCATTGGCTGAGCACAAAGATTAGTCCAATGATTTACCCTAGTATGGCTCTACAAGAATTTGTGTGGATGAACTCTGGTAGCTCTCACCTTTCATCTTAGCTACTCAGGAAGTGGAGATTCAAGGAAGGCAGTTCAAATCCAGCTTGAGAAGATAAATCTGATAGATTCTTGTCTCCAATGAACTAGCAAAAATGCAAAAGTGGAAGTGTGGATCAAGTGATTGAGTGACAGCCTAAAAGAAAAAAAAAAATTAGTCCCTGAGTTCAAGCCCAGTCCTGGCAGAAGAGAGAGAGAAGGGAGAGAGAGAGAGAGAGAGAGAGAGAGAGAGAGAGAGAGAGAGAGAGAGAGAGAGAGAGAGAGAGAGAGAGAGAGAGAGAGAGAGAGGAGAGAGAGAGAGAGAGAGAGGAGAGAGAGAGAGAGAGAGAGAGAGAGAGAGAGAGAGAGAGAGAGAGAGAGAGAGAGAGAGAGAGAGAGAGAGAGAGAGAGAGAGAGAGAGAGAGAGAGAGAGAGAGAGAGAGAGAGAGAGAGAGAGAGAGAGGAGAGAGAGAGAGAGAGGAAGTTAGGAAGGAAGGAGGAAAGAAGAAAAATGGAAGGAAGGAAGGAAGGAAGGAAGGAAGGGAGGAAGGAAGAAAGGAAGGAAGGAAGGAAGGAAGGACAAGAACTATGTAACTTTTTGCTTTATTTTTGGAATCAAACAAACACTCCCCATATAGAATCAACATTGCCCTGTATAAGACTTAGGCTTGAAGGTTATAGCTTTCAGATAACAGACTATGATCTCATATAATGGTTAGTGGGGTTTTTTTTTCTACAGGTTTACATGCATGTGTATTTACCTATATCCGTGTTTAAAGGACATAAGCCTCTAAGTGCACTTATGTCCGTGAGTTAAATGAAAAAAGAACCAATATGTCATTGGCTCTCCAAATATGTGATCATGTGTTCTTAGTATGACGACTTGTGGTCACAGGAGAAGACTTCTGTGAGCACTCAATTATTCATAGCGGGTAATATCTAAAAGTCACTTTTCTGTAATTGGTCCCAGGGCAAAGGGCTCATCTCTTGTATAAAATCCTTCCTCTATGCAAGTGGCCTGGCTTCTAATTAGTGAAACCAAAAAGAGCTGAACTTTGGAAATTGTGATGAGTCGGTGATCTTTTTATTTTTTTTTTTCCTTTAAGGAAATAATCACTTTGCCCTTGAACTCCAAAAGGCCTTGAAATCAACTGATTCTCCTCTTAAGCTCCTTAACAAGCCAGGGGGATTAGGGACATGCACTGTAGAATATTAGATATAAATGATAATAGACAAGAGAAAGCTACCTGTGACTAGGGTACAGGCACTGAGGGCAAGTTCCTTTTGTTGAGTTTTAAAATGTGTGTGTGTGTGTGTGTGTGTGTATGTGTGTGTGCACTTGCCATTCCCCTGTGGCCAAGTCAGGCATGAAACGGATAAATGTAGAGAGTGAAGTTGAATCCAGTGAAAGGGTGGGAGCCATAGTTCTCAAGGGACCTACAGAAAAGTGGAAGCAGGTAACTCTAGGGGGTGGGTGGGAGTGGGAGAAATGGAAGGTGAAAGATGGAAGGGCTGACATTAATCATGATGCATGGCACTTATACATGGACATGTTGAATTGAAACCCCTATCATAACTAATAATAACAATAATGATGATGATAATAAGTTAAAGCTGAGTGTTGGCTTAGGTCTGTAATCTTTGCTGAGATTGGAGGATTCAGGTTTGAAGCCAGCCTAGGCAGAAAAGTCCATAATACTCATCTCAAATGAATCCTCTAAAAGCCAGAAGTAGAAATTTGCCTAAACTGGTAGAATACCAGCCTTGAGCAAGAACATTAAGGGAGAGTTCTGAGGCCCTGAGTTCAAGCTCCATTACACACACACACACACACACACACACACACACACACACACACAATTTTAAAAAAAGCAATTCTTTAGAGAGCACAACAGGGTGTGAGAGCACTAAATTAATTAAATCAAGCATGTCACGAAGATAAAACAGAATTACGCCTCTATTTCTTTACCAAAATAAACCAGTCCAAGGTTGTTTTTCCTTTATTTTTATAAAGACATAAAATTGGGACTGTCAAAAGTCCACTGTAAGGTTCCCATCTCAATCCCCAAAGTTGTGCATACTTTAAAAGCCTATTTTAAACCTCTTGGCGGGTAAACACAATGTTATCTCCCAGTGATCTCTGTACGCGATCCATTTCGCCCATGGTTCTCCCGATCTGTGTGTATAATTCTTTTACAGACTGTTGAGCCCATCCTTAGCCCTTAAATGAAGAGTTTGACTTAGTGCCATTCACCTTGAAAGCAGGCGCATTCTGCACGGACTCTGAAGATGCAGCATGAATTACCTCTCTCCCTGCCACCCCCCGCCCCAAGAAGAGAATAAAGTGTAATGGAGCAAGGAGGAGGGTGGGGAGAGGGAAGGACACCCAAGTGAATTACAGCAGGTTTGGGAAAAGGATATCGCCTTTGTGATTAATATGAAAGTTCTGAGCTCACAGACATCAAATTTTATTCCCGCTTCCAGAGACTCCATGGGATGCGCCATAACCAGGTCTCACTGGGAGCCAGAGCCTCATTGTACTACTACCAGATATTGGGAGCAAAAAGGTCCCTGGTTATTCTCCATATTAAAGTGCTGTATGGGCTGGGAATATGGCCTAGTGGCAAGAGTGCTTGCCTCGTATATACGAAGCCCTGGGTTCGATTCCCCAGCACCACATATATAGAAAATGACCAGAAGTGGTGCTGTAGCTCAAGTGGCAGAGTGCTAGCCTTGAGCAAAAAGAAGCCAGGGACAGTGCTCAGGCCCTGAGTCCAAGGCCCAGGACTGGCAAAATAAATAAATAAAATAAATAAATAAATAAAGTGCTGTATGTGCATATATGAGATAGGATGGCCAAGCCCCCATGAACAATTAATATGAGCACAAATAAAAACGAATATTAGGAAGGGAAAATATATTTTGTCTGGAGTGTTGTACTAGTGGGAGGGGAACAGGGGAAGGAAGGTGAGTATGGTTGGCATTCTTTATGTCCACGTTTTGAAAATGCAACAGTGAAACTTACAGAGATCGGTGTGTGAAGAGAAGAGAGAAGGAAGGAGAGTGATTGAGCAGTCAGAGTCATCAAAATAAATTGAAGGGGCTGGGAGGATGGGGAGAATGTTGATAGACATGATATTGATCATATAAACTAACACCAATGGTAACCCCTTCATATAACTCCTTAAAGAGAACAAAATACATAGTTTACCAACGATGCATTGTATGTACAAATGGACACGCCACAATGAAGCACTTTGAAAACGGATAGGAATAAAATTCATAAAATAGTTTAGTTCAATGCATAGTCTACGAGCTGAAGAGAATGGGGAGAAGGGGTGAAGTTGGGAGAGATGGGGGAGAAAGAGGAGAGGGAGGGCATTGATCAAGATTCCTTGTCCTCATACACTAGTCTATGGCGTGGAAACTCCTTTGTACAACTACTTAAAGATGACAAAAGCTTAAAAGTATTTTAGATTCAAACAGGCTTATCAAAATGGTCACCTACATCATTAGAAAGAGCTTTGAAATTTATTTGCACATTGTGAAATACCTTGTAAGCTTTATATGTTCTTCCTATAACTTCTCCAAGCCAAGCTCATCTTACATATTTATTCTCTCTAGTACTTATGATTATGATGATGTTGACTTCAGTTGTTATTATTTGGTGGTACTGGAGTTTAATGAACTCTGGTGGTTCTTCCATTCCCAGTGATTTGGCAAACTCCACGCCCCATGCTGAGCCACACCCCCAGCCATTTGGGTCTTTGATTATTTTTCACATAGGGTCTTTTGGGGCTTGGTCCAGGCCACGCTTGTCCTACTTAGAACTCCAGTGTCACGTGGGTGATAGAACCCCTGGATCTGGTACGTATTTAGGTTTAATCAGTGTCTAGATGGGTGGAAATTCTCAGTGACTCTGCAGATTGGCTGATGGCTCCCTGTTTAACGGCACACAAGCTTCCCCTTGCAGAACTTCCTTCACAGTGTTCAGCCGGTGGTCACTGAGCACATGTCTTTACCAACAACAAGTTGGATTATTATGTGGGCCACGGACATATGTGGAAACAGCTGTGTATTATCAAGTGTTCGTGGGAGATCTCAGTTAACAAGCAAACTCCTGAGGGTTGAAAATAGGAAACTTAAAAAAAAAAGAGGAGAAGCAGGAGGAGGAAGAGGAGGAGGGGAGGAAGTGGAGGAAGAATATATAGCTATATCTATCTATCTATCTATCTCTCTCTCTATCTATCTATCTATATTTTTTTTTCTCTGAGAGAAGGGAGATCTGAAGAAAGGAGAGAAGCCAGCATCGAGCATGGGAGCGAGAAGTAGCTGAGCATCAGCTGGGACAAGACATGGGCTGACACAGCTTTTACTTAGGGAGGCACAGATACTACCTCGCATGCCCACCCCATGCAGGCCTCGTTGTTGTCTTCCTGTACCGTTGGCAGCCAGTCACTCCCTTTGACTTTAAGGATATAGGTACTGCCGACACTTGCCCAGGCACCATTGACCTAAATGGTCCCCTGCTTCTCCAATGAGCAGAATTGGATCTTGGTTCAGTTCCTGCATTGCCCCTGGCTGGCCCTGTGACTCCTACATCATTCTAAACGCAAAAGCATCCAGGAAAGCCAGGAGCCACGTCTTCAGTGGGCCTCGACTGAGAACGGAATCTTGTCCACCAGTAAGTTTTCATTTAGGGAGAAAAAGGTCAGGCAAGAAGAAAATGTATAAATGCAGTCAACACTTGGTGGAAAATGAACTATGCAACGCATGGGCAGGGACGGGAAGGGGGAACTGGAAGTAAGTGAAAGAAAGGGGTGACATTGTCCAAAAAATAGGAAAGAAAAAGAAATACACTCATCTGATTTACAGAACGGTAAGCCCACTGTGCAATAAAATTATACTAAAATGTATATAAGAAATAAAAGGCTCCCATCTACACCAGCAACACCCTTCTTCACAAGTTCATCATTTTATAGTGTGCATGCTCTGTGGTGAATTCATTCATTTATTCATTCATTCATGCTTTTATGTGATGTTGAGCAATGTATTTAAACTTTTTCTCCAAGTGAAACACTGAACCCTGACTTAGCTCTGAAGACACTTCATTAAGACGTTTATGGAATCATTGTGTCCTATTATGCAATTTAAGCGGCGGCAAGCCTTTTGGTTTACATCTGGAAAAGGGCAATGGATAAGTTATGGCTTCAGAGTGTCATTTGTCATGGAAGGAGAGATTTTTGTTACTCTTCTTCCATTAACCCCACAGTACTGTTAGTATTTCCAAGCAAGGTCTCTTGTGATTTTCAATTCTACTTGGATTTCTTTTTTTTTTTTTTTTTTTTTTGGTAAGCAGCACATAAAAGAGATCTATCGAGTTGCCCCAATCAATGTAAGTTTATTATTGCTTACCCAAGTGTTTAATAAACCCATCCCCATTGTGGGCATAGCTTTAAATACTTCATTGACTGTAACAAAGCTACTCTTTTCTTCCTGGCCGAAGAGGCCTTATAAACTATAATTAACTACTAATTACGAGCTCTATTGGTCAGACAGGAGGCAGCAGAGTGCCTTATATAACCTGCAGAGAATCCCTCAGTGGATATTATTAGTATTATTATTTTTTGGCTGTTGGGAAATATTAATCAAACACACAAAACAAACCATGGGATGGGAATCATGAAAGGGTAAGTCATCTTTCTCTTTTTCCCTTATCTCCTGATTTCTGTGATTGGGTCATTGACATTATGTGATACTTTTCTTTCCTTGCGAAAAGTAATAATAAAGGGGAAAGCAATACCTTCAAGATAGCTCAACTTTTTACAGTAAAATCATGAGGGTGTGCTTGATGGAACATATTGAAGTAGGATAGATTTTTATTTAAGTACTAGGATTTGAACCCAGGCCCTTGGGCTTGCTAGGCAAATGCTCTGTCATGCGAGCTGCACCCTCATTCCTTTTTAAAAATTGTATTATTTTTCTGGTATGTAGGCCCAGAACCAAGGTCAGACTGTGACCTTCCTTCTTAGACCTCTTACGTAGCAAGGATTACAGGAGAATGTCAGCCTAATTGGTTTACGTATTGAGATGAGTTCATTCTAACTTTTTGTAGTGGTTGGCACCAAACTGCTCTGGCTCTATGTCCTGTATAGGTAGGATTACAGGTGTGGGCTATTTTTACAGGTGTGGGTGATTTTTTTTTTTTTTTCCAGTCCTGGGGCTTGGACTCAGGGCCTGAGCACTGAGGCTTCTTCCCACTCAAGGCTAGCACTCTGCCATTTGAGCCACAGCGCCACTTCTGGCCATTTTCTGTATATGTGGTGCTGGGGAATGGAACCCAGGGCCTCATGTATAGGAGGCAAACACTCTTGCCACTAGGCCATATCCCCAGCCCTGGGGTGATTATTTTTTAAAGTTCTTGCTATTTGAGGAAATTTACTATTATGATAGTGTGATGCTTAGAAAAGTGAGATTGAAATAAAAATCAATCTTTGTTTTGCATGTATAATTAAAAATACCACATGTGTGTCTTGTAGGCATTTTCATGGAAGACATTGATGGTTTGAGATGCAGAGAAGCATAGTTGGTTTTGCACACACATGTGCACATATGCATGCATGCACACACCTGCACACACACACACACACACACACACACACACACTTGGTGACCACCAGCATAGCATTGCAGGAAGCTTGCGGACTTCTCTGTGAAGTCTCCTTCCTCCTCCTTGTCAGAGCGTGTCCTGACCATGGCCGTGTGCTCACCATCAGAGGACGTAGTTAACAGTTTATAACTGTCTGGGTGACAGCGAGTTCTAATTTAAAACTCCTGTGTAATACTTGTTAGGAAGTTTTAATATCAAAAGGCCAGCCAAGGTCTTCCATGAAACATTTCTAGACAGTGAAAGAAACTCGTCCCTTTGTGGGGTGTGTGTGTGTGTGTGTGTGTGTGTGTGTGTGTGTGTGTGTGTGCGCTCCATGGTAGGGAATCTTCATTTCACCTTTTTTTGTTGTTTGATTTAATATCCCTGGTTTGCTAAAGAACCTGCCAGATACAGAGGGTGAAAGAATGACACTGGAATAAATGAATGCCTGACTTGGAATTCATATAGGATGCAGAAAACCAGTGTGGAAATTTGCAAATGCATTCCAAAATGAGGTTTTGCTTGTTCTCTGTCTCTCTGATTCTGTATCATCTGTCTGTCTGGCATCTGTCTGTGTCTCTGTGAGCACCGTGGGTGCAAGCTTTCTAGGTAAGCATTTTATCACTTGCGTTCTATCTCCTGCCCTTATTTATTTTTTTTCAGATAACGTCTCACACTTTGTGCCAGGGCTGGCTTGGAGACAAATCTTCCTACCTCTTTTCCCCAAGTATCTAGAAGTCCAGCTATACACTGTGACACACAGCTTGATTTCAGAATATGGTTTTATTAACATTTTCCTGGGCAAGTTTCAGACCACCTTTTCTTGTATTTTCACCTCCTAATTATCTGTTGCCCGTGTTTTATGTTTTATTTCTTGAAGGAAGCCTCTTACGTTTTGCTTCTTGCTTACTGGGCTCTTTGATACAGTGACTAGGTTGTAAGCTAGTGTTGGTGAGAACTGGCATTCTTTTTAGAAGAATTAGCATTCTGTACCTGCCTCCAGTTCTTCTTTCTAGGTGACACCCTAGCCACTTCCATGTACCATTCTTCACCTGTAAGAAGTTCAGTTCACCTTTTCTTGTAAGGAGTATAATGCTTGTTACAATTACTTTGGAATGTGGTCATGGAAGGGACAAGGACCTGCCTACCACATCGCCCTTAAGTCCCATTTGGCAAAAAGCCACTTGCCTCCTTTTCTTCGAGGTGGTGCTGGCTTGCACACCACAAAGATTCAGAAATATGATAGCTTCTTTTCACAGTGGCCTTCTGGGAAAATCTTTTATCTCCCCACAAAAGCAAGCCAAAACTTATCTATGCATCCCAACACACAAGCTCTCGTGTTTGTGTAACTGCATAGGTGTGGATATAGCTAAATTTTACATGTACCTGTGAAAATATTAAATTTACGTGGACTGATGAAGAGAGTAAAAGCATTTTCTAGGATATTTGCCATTTTTTTTACAGTAGTCTCAAATTATCTGACAGTTGGTTGAGTATGAATCAGTTCCTAAATGAACCACTTGGGCAAATATATAACAGAATATGTAGCAGAACCACACCTGTAGAGCATTTTTAGGGTAAAAGATAAAAGAATCACCTAACTACTAAATAACATGATTTATTCATTGTTCCTTTTACATTTATCTCGCACACTATTTTGTAATAGTCATGTATGTCTCTTTCATTCCTTTATTTATCTATTTTTGAATGAGTACATTGTATGCGTATTTTATAAGCTGTCTCAAATCCTCTTTGAAAAGAATTGCATGTAGGTGGGGGAGGGGAGGGTTGTTATAAAGAGAGAGTCGATAAATAAATAATACAACCTGATGTGCGTTGAGCACTTTAATTTTTTTTCAGACAATGCATTTAACATTATGTTACTTCCACGGATGGCATGCATTGATATGATTATCATTTTCTTTCTTTCTCCATATAATGAAAAATGGGCATAATCTTTAATACTAATGAGCTTGTGTTTAAAAGCATTATTGATTTCTTTTAGCTAAGACATTACATTTCTTTATAATTCATGCTTTACTAAGATTTATTAACAAATATAGTAGAAAATAGATTTTTCCAGACGCCTATTAGTAGGTAGATGACAGTCCAAAAGCCCACGTACAACCTTTAGAAGTTGCTGTTCAAAGCACCATGTTTTTGACCTTGTGGTGGCTAAAATGCTTTAAGAGATTAAATCATCTTTAGCCAATTCTCTCCAACACTGTCATGGTCAATGTCATAAATGATAACTATGTCTTTTGTTAAATCCATAAAACTATCCTGCGACTTGACTTTCTTTTCTGTGGTAGATCAAAGGTTGCTTTCTGGAGTCAGGTAGCAATTTCTTCTTCCTTTTCTTACTTTGTACCATCTCTGCTTTCCACTTTCCACTGTTCTAGATGGCTCTACCACATGTAACTAAAAGATTTCAGCAACCCAGACTTGTTCATTCAATGCAATGGCATTTCCTCTCAGTGTGGCACCTGGGGAAAAATAAGTACTTTCTTCCTGATTGAGCACCCACATTGCATCAGAATCTTTTCCCACAGGCCTGAGAACTGTGGGTTATGGAGAAATAAAGACAAAATATGTTTACCTGCTATTCGAAGATACACAAGCTGGAACCCCTAATATCATCTGAGAAACTAACATTTATTGAGTAATGAGTAAGAAGTTAATCACCTATATCTGTCTCTCTGTCTCTGTCTCTGTCTACCTCTCTCCAAGCATATAAAATATATATTATGATATATACCATTATATATCATAAAATTTAATATACAGTATATTATAGAATCCATAATACTTTAAATATTGTGAATGCAATATGTAGTTTATAATATAATAATATATTATGTATCATATGAAATATATGATATGATATATATTTGATAAATATCTGTATATATGGATATAAGTATATATATATATATATATAGCTATAGCTGTAGATCTATGGCTATTTAGATGTATGTGCATATATCCATATTAACTTCTATGAGATACATGCTCTGCCCTACTCCACAGGTAGGCCAGGTGCCTTGTAGTTGAAGGGCTTTGCAAAGTGAGACCTGCTTGGATGAGTAGACTTAACATTTGCAAACAAGACTATCTGGTTCCCCAACCCAAACACAAACTATCAGGCTTGGTTCCAAAGCCACACATCTCTTTACTGAATGTCCCATGCCTTTCACCTTCTCCAAGTCACACCCCATTTCTCATACCATTCCCCCCTGAACATCAACACACAAAGGTACACACACAACAAAGCAACCTCAACACATCTATGGAAGACAGCCAAGGATTTGAGGCTGAAGTTTCCCCTGCCAAATGCACACCCCCCAACCCCCAGCTAAGCCAGCAATATAACACCTCCTTTGGGCTGCAGTAAACCTTCAAGACAAATCTTAAACCAGATACACTCCTTTTAATCCTATTGTTAACCGACTCGTGAGGTGCCAAAATAAAGAAAGGACATGCTTTTAAAAATGGGGGTACTCTAAGAAGATATAAGTAGGATACACAAAACACACACTTAGAGCGATTCCCAGAGGGGTTAAAGCATGATCTCCTATAACCACACTTCCTCTTTTCCGTCCTCCCTTCCTGTGTAGCAATAAGTAAATAAATGAACCAACAAGCAACACTCTACTCTGTTTTCTTGTGAGGGGATAACATGACAGAAAAGTTTAGTTGTTTTATTTTATTCCCCAAAGAGAGAGCCAAGATGTCTCCTGTGAATAGACTATAGGAGCAGTCATTGTGTAGTATTTTGTTCATGTCTGCCATCCTCCTTTAAAGCCAGGCTTTAATGACAAGGGGATTGCAGCTCAGAGAGCTGAGGAAAGATCAGTTCACTCCTAAGGAACTTGACTAGGATTTGAGTTCAGATATGATGATTCTAAACATCCACCGCTTTGCACTTTGGTCCAACACACAAAACTATGCCATAGTAAGTAAAGATGACTGGGCTGAGATAAGGCACATCATAGCTGAAAGATGGGCCTGTGTGTTACTTACGGCCTGACCCATCCACGGAAGGTCATCATAGCTGACACAATCAACCATCAAGTGGCTGACAGGAAGTAGGTTCTGTGCTCTTCTGTGCTCTCTGGCTGGGGGGAAGCACTTCCTGCAGAGTCAAGCTAACAGCAGATGAATTCAGGCTTTTTACCAGCAGGGGTTCTTGACCCTTTCCTCTCTGCAGTGAAATCACCAAGAACCAACTCCATCCTATCAGGGCTATGACAGCTCTTTGTCATATCAGTTGATGTGGGGTTTCTGAGGAGGTAGATGGAAAGAAGGGAGTACGAAATAAATGTTTATCAAAGTGCAAAGGAAATGAAATAGATGTATATTTTAAAGTTGATTCTTGTTTCAAAATTACCTGGAGTGACTCAGGAACCTGAATTGTGGGAAAAGTACACAATCTGGGTAATACTATTGTGTGAATTATTAAAATATATATATGTATATATACATATGCATGTGTGTATAGATATACATGTATGTGTATATAACACATATACACATATGTACATATATACATGCATATATGCATATACGTACAGACCCATACATTTCTCCACAGAGCCAGGCAACCATCAGCAGTATATTGTTCCTTCCAAATAGCAAATACACTGGTGACATGGAAAAGCAAATAGCCCATGCAGTTTTCAAATTTGAGATTCAGAAAGACAACCTGAAGATATAACTTGAAGATGTACCTTGTCCAAAGAGGGTATGAGGCATTAAAAAAACACACCTATTTTCTTTCCTACATTGCTTATGACATGAGAGAAGTCCACCATGAATCTGATTTTCACCTCTGGGAGAGAGAACATGGTGCGACTCTCCTAAAGGGCCATCTTCCGATTCTAGCCTTTGCTTTCCTGAATTCTTATACCACGCTTCACCATATACAAGGCCTTTCACACAACATCTGATGCCATCTTTAGTCAGAACCCTGCATCTCAGTGATTTCTTGGATTCAAATCTCCATCTTTCTCCATATCCTATGTAAGTGTTGCTAAAAATGACAACCCTCGGGTCAGATATTAAAATGAACAACCATCCCTTCTCTTGTAATGCTTGATTGATATGTGGTTAGTGTCCCCAAAGCCAGTCATTGGAGTTGAAAGATAAATATTATTCCATATCTTATTGAATAAAATATATTATATCACAGGTGATGGAGACAGATTGAGTCAATAAATTCTAATAGTGTATGCTGAGAAATAGTAGCAATAAAAATGTTGATGACCTGACACAGAGAGCATATTGAATGTCATTAGTATGCTATTTCCTCTCCCTCTCCTGTTCCTCACATGAATACAGGCTCTACCAGTGGATTTTCTCTGGTTTATCAGCCTGAGAAAAATGACATTTTTTTTTTTAGTGCTTTAAATTATGCACTACTCGACTGATTGCAGAAATGAAGTTCTGGCTAACATACAAGAAAGGAATACAAGATTTTTAGATGGAGCTGATTGTAAAAAGTGAGATACCAGAAAACTATCCCGTTTGGCTTCACCACAATTTTTTTTGTTGTTGTTCAAACACTCATTATTTGCTCACTTGTTCAAACCAAATCCACTTCGAATAATAATCGAGAATTTTTAAAAGAAGGTAGTTTCAAGAGTTTGAGAGTTGAAAGAGTTCACTTGAAAAGGTTAATTTTATATCACAATGAAATCTCTGCATACTACAAATGTATGCTAATTTAAGGATAAAATAAAGAGGCTCATTTTGAAAGGGTTAGTTACAGGAGTCTCCCTTCTTGCAAAAAGGTATAATAATGAACTTTTAAAGTTTGTTTTAATCCCCATTGATTTTGTGTGTTGCTTGAGAGCTAATGAACACATGTGTTTCACGGTTAGAGAATTTAACCTTTAAGTCACGTGGGAAGACAAGTATTTTATCATGGGAACTTACGTGGGAAGGTATCAGAGTTCTAACTGAGGATGCTGAACTCCTTTGATTCCTAATCTTCTCTCCAGATTGCTGGGTGAAATAGCCTTAGGTAATAAAAGTGTGTGTGTGTGTGTGTGTGTGTGTGCGCGCGCACACACACACTTGCTTGCACAAAGACACATGCGCATAGAGGGGGATGATAGAGGGTTAGTGAGACACAAAGAAATACAAACCATCAAACTGCCAGTCAGCCCACAAAAGCAGATTTATTTTTCGATAGTCCACTTTCAATCTACATTTTGATATGCAAAAACAATCATAATTTGTCCAAGATCATAAGTCAGTACTAAGGACAATTAGTCCTTAATCATTAATACCTGATACTTTAATTTTTAATTACTTAGAAACACAATGTCTTGTTTAGACTGTGGCTTAAGGAGGCTGTAATTTTTTTATTGAGATGTTCAATTTGAGGGCCTAGCAGAGACAGAAACTTCTAGCATCGAATTTGAAGGCCCTCTAATCTAAGTGTGACTCTAGACTGTGTGTGATTGTGAGCAATTGAAGTGTCCAACTTTCTTTTAAAGTCATGGGGCTTGAATTTAAGGCCTGGGCACTGTCCCTGAGTTCTTTTTGCTCAAGGCTAGTACTCTACCACTTGAGCCACAGCACCACTTCTAGTTTTCTGGTGGTTAATTAGAGATAAAGAGTCTCACAAACTTTCATGCCTGGACTGGCTTTGAACCGTGATCCTCAGAGCTCAGCCTCCTGAGTAGCTAGGATTACAGACCCAGTTTCAGTCAATATTTTTGAGGAGGCATATCCCCACTAAAAAAGTGTAAGATGCATTTTTTCAAAAGTCATAATAAGAATTTTTTTAGAAACGGTGTTGGGAGAGGAAGATTCCACATTTCCCTTAAGATTTATTATTATTTATTATTATTAGATTTATTATTAGACATCACCATTAGTTATTAAATGTAATATATTTTATGGTATATCTATATAAAATCATTGCATTATTCAAATTCCATTAAACCTAATATATTATTAGAATTCTATTAAAATATTTAATATTTATTCACCAAGATTTAATGTTATTTTCAATAACTACGCTATCTATATATTTAACAAAATTGAAAAGAAAAAAAATCCCATTACCTATACAAAACTCCAAATGTTGAACTTGATGTTTATTGAAATTTCAGCTCCTGCCATTCCACTTATTCTTTAAAAGGACCTAATGGCTCTAACACATGGTTTGAGTAAGGAAAGAAAGGGACAAGGAGATCCCACTTTAAGCTTACAAAAGTGGGAAAGCCTGTATAGTACATGCTCTGTCAATGTTTGTATTCCTCAGAGCTAATCAAGAAGGAAGGTTGGGGTTGAATTATCATTTAGATTTCATATGGCTAAACTTTAGCAATTAGTGCTGGCTTCGCTTCCCATGCATTTCATCTACTATTTCCCAAATAGGGCTGATAAGAGTGCAAAAAATGTGAGTGGGAAGCGAGTGGTTCATAGACCATAGTACCGTCAGCAATTTTCTCATTGTAGAGGAGCTGTCAAGTAGGAAGAAACCTATTGATCATCATATTCTTGACTATTATGAATACACCTGGGTTCAATGGTGCCAACAGCTGGTATTGATGCCAATTCATTTGGATACATATCATTTTATATGATCATTGCTATTGGGCCCTTGTGATCTTCTCCTAAGAATAGATCTTCCGGGGCTGGGAATATGGCCTAGTGGCAAGAGTGCTTGCCTCGTATACATGAGGCCCTGGGTTCGATTCCTCAGCACCACATATACAGAAAATGGCCAGAAGTGGCGCTGTGGCTCAAGTGGCAGAGTGCTAGCCTTGAGCAAAAAAGAAGCCAAGGACAGTGCTCAGGCCCTGAGTTCATGGCCTAGGACTGGCCAAAAAAAAAAAAAAGAATAGATCTTCCTTTGGTCTCACTGTGTGAACGTTTGATTTATCATGTCCAAGTGTAATTATTTTTCCATCTTTTGCCATCCATTGTGTTTACTTGCAGACTTACAGGTACATTCTAGATACAATGAATGAGGAAAACATGTAATCTATGTGTTTTTGGGTCTGGCATACTTAGTTCTTTGAAAACAAAACATCTGACTTTAAAGATGATTGATTTGCCAAGTCATGTGAATGACTGAATGAAGTGAAGGGGGTCAGCAATTGAGAGAGGAGAAGAGAAGATGTTCAAGATGTTCATCCTCCTTGTTTGGAGGCCACTTGTTTTTCTTCTCTTCCTGGATGCCTCCCTATTGGGTAACTGAAGGAATTCATTTCCCCAACAGTGATGGTTTTGCCAGTGCCCCTGAAGAATCTCATTTACTTTCTAGTTAGATTCACATAATATTGTGGGGTTCATTTACTTTTCCCATTTGTCCCTTGGAGTGACCTACTGCCTTTGTTAGAACCCAGCACAGAATGTCCAGGGTACCACCATGATGACACACCTGGGCCACAGCATTAAGACAGCAAATGATTCAGGGGTAATCATTTTCTTGGGACTGAGATACTATTGGATTCTGGTCTTAGGATTTAAGTAAGATTCATCTCTCCTATAATGATATTATTTAATCCATATCTGATCCATGGATGTTGCATTGGGAGACTAAAATCACTGCCATGAGAAAGTTCTGTGTTTTCCATTTCCTTTTCTTTCTTTTTCATGTTTAAATTTTGTCTCCACATAAAAGTTTTAGTGGTGGTGGTGGTGGTGGAGCTAGTGGACACCATTTGCAAAGGTTGTCTCCCTGCTTACTTCCACAGAAAGAGCCTCTATGGACTATCACCTGCCTAGCGTGAACTATTGAGTTAGGATTGAGATTGACGGAAAGCTTGTTTGGTTGTGGTGGTGGTTGTTTTGTGAAGTCCATCCCATCTCAAAATAAAGAATACAATCACGAAAACTTTTTCAATCAAGTTTCTCATCTTCACAATGACATTTCTCAAGCCAGGGGGTTGGACTGTGTGTGTGTGTGTGTAGCTCTCTTTATTTTCCCTTTCCACAGCACATGGTCTCAGCTGTGTGTCTCCCTTCATGAATATGCATGAAATCAGATATGACATTGCCCTGCTCCCATTAATAATCTTGTCATCTGACTTGTGCTCCAGAAATCTCCAGTCCATGGCTTCTCTGAGTAAATGTAGCCTGAAGGAAAAAAAAAAAAAAAGGCAAGACGAAAAAGACACTATGTTTCCCCAAAGCTTGCTTCCTTTCTATTTGTTATTGTTTTCATTTTCATATTCTAACATTTGGGCACTTTTCTGAGGAGCACAGAAGAAGTGGGGGGCGGGGCGAGTGAGCAGGGCTGAGTTTGAAAAGTCTGGCTTGTTGGAGCCTAAAGCAGTGGGTGTAATGGTATATGCGAAGTGACCTTGACTAGAGGCGCTGTGGGTAGCCCAGATTTTATTTTATTTATTTATTTATTTTTTATAAAAGAAGCATTTGCAATGGAGGTTTGAGTTTCCCAGTCATCAATCATCACAGCCCATTCTTCTCTCTGACAGCTCAGTACAAGGCTTGACATTTGACTCCCAAGACCCTGAGACTTACACACAGACAGAGGCTGAGGCCCAAAGGGACAGGAGGAGGGGGAAGAGGAATAAAAGGAGCTGCTATTTCTTTTCTTTTCTTTTTAAAAATATTTCTTTCTTTATTTATTTATTTATTTTAAAGTGAAGCAAACCCAGAAAGATACCAAACAAATCCTAGCTGCCCCAGGAAGTGATTTTTTTTTCTTTTCTTTTTTTTTTGTGTGTGTGTGTGTGCAAAAGATTACCCTTTGCAGAGTTGTATCTGCTGCTTTATGAGGATGAGGATGATGGGTTTTTTTGTGTGCTTTCAGGATGCTTAACATATCTCTGAGTGGATGGTTTAGAACAAAATATCCCATCCTGGATGGCCATTTTCCATTTGGCCAGATTGAGTCCACCCTCAGTGTTCAAGGATAGATTGGTGGGACATAAGGTTATCACTCTCTGGACAATGGCTCATGACACTGTGACCCGAATGTCATTATATCATACTGTCACCTCAGGAAAAAAGGCCACCCTCAGGGTACTTTCTCTTTGAAAAATTGAAAAAAATATCTATCTATCTATACATAAAGAAGGAGGATAATAACTCAGGTTCAGATATGAGCTAACTGAAGTTCGAGGTCAACTAATGCAAGTGTTTCAGGGACCAACTAATGGTAATTGGTGTTAAGAAGAATTAAGTAATTTATGGTTTGAACACTGAGAGTGTAAAAGGTTTACAACATGTGAGTCCCAGGATTCATGGCCGAGGGTCCAGCTGGTGGCTCTTTTTCAGATTCGTATTCATCTAAGAACAGTCAAACCGAGTCCCCAACCCTGAGCTCCCAAGTACAAGGGTAGGTGATTAAATTCTTACCCAAGCCTAAGATTTGACAGATCAATCCATCATGTGTGTTTTTGGCAATGAAGGTATTGTTAGCACTCTTCTAGTATTACAGGAGATTCAGAGAGTCAAAGAGATGGCTCCCAACCCATACAAGGACTACTATCTGTTTGAAGACATAAAAGTATACATTGATAAGGCTGTGTGTAATAGGGTGGTTAAGCAAATACATGTTAAGGGTGTGCGGGTGGTTCATGCCTGTAATCCTAGCTACTCATGAGGCTGAGATCTGAGGATCTCAGTTCAAAGACAGCCCAGGCAGGAAAGTCCATGAGATTCTTATCTCCAATTACCCACCAGAAAACTACAAGCGGAGCTGTGGCTCAAAATGGTAGAGTACTGACCTTGAGCAAAAGAGCTTAGGGACAGCACCAGGCCCCAAGTTCAAGTCCCAAGACTGATAAAAAGAAAAAGGAAAAGGGTAACAGCTTAAAAACCCAGAAGTATATATGGGTGCCTTTCAGCAAAACTTACTCACAGAAAATACACCAGTGTCAGCAATGAATGAGATGGTGGCTAAATTTAAAGTGAGTTTTATTTCTCATTTTAATTCATTTCTTGTAAATGTCACTTGTTATTAACAGATGAAACAAATACATATATATTTTAGATGGGGATATTTAATGGTTCTCTAGAATTGTGTACTACTTTTATTCACTGTGTAGTTCCTCTTCACATTAAAGCCTGCCAAGATCTTTCATTACTCATTTACTAATAGTCACTAATGTTCATAGTCTTCTAAGGTTAAAGAAAAGAGTGTGTGCAAGGAAAAATAACCTCTACACTTGAGTGAGGTGGATTACTTGAATGAGGTTGTTTCTTGGGGAAAGTTGGAACTGGGTGGCAGGGATGGTGGCTGGCACCTTTAACGCTAGCTACACTGAAGGCTGAAATCTGGAGGATCACAATTTGAGGCCAGTCCAAATTAAAAAAAAAAAGTCTACAAGACTGCATCTATGAAATAACCAGCAAAGATCCAGGCTGGAGACTAGAATCAAGTGGTAGAATACTATCCAAGCAATCATACAGAACAACTAGAAGGCTACAAAATAGAAGGAGGAGGAGGAGGAGGAGGAGGAGGAGGAGGAGGAGGAGGAGGAGGAGGAGGAGGAGGAGGAGGAGGAGGAGGAGAAGATTGACTCTCGTCTGTGTTCTCATCTTCTCAACTTGGTCTAGTAAAATCCTAACATCTCTATTTTGTCCACGACCCTTAGGATTTCTCAACAGAAGGGTTACAGTTACATAAGTCAGGCAAAGAGTACATTTCCCTGTGGAAGGAGTTTTTGCTTTGCAAAGGAGCCACTCAATAGCCTACAAAATATAAATGTGAGTATATGCATAAATATCTGCTATTTTCAGAAAAGCATCATCAATTTTTTAAGGGGCTGATTTAATCACCTTTAGACAGGCTCACGTTTATTAGCTCTTCATTGAGATTTATTTTGTTATCACTCTAAACAGGAAAGAGATTCATTCCTCTGACTTTTTATAACATCTTCAGCAGGAAGGAATTGGTTCAACTCCCATTCTTTTATTTAAAAAAATAGCCTACTTTTGCGTTTCTCTAAAGATTTCTCGCTTTCATTCTGTGTTCTCTGCTTTTAAATGTTTTCTGTTTTTTTTAAACTATTCAGCCACTTAACTCCTAAACCTAAAATGATTTCCAATTTCATTCTTTTCTAAATAAACTGCTGTTTCTAATGTTAAACTTTCTGATGATTCTATTCTTGTTCAAAATAACTTCTTCTGAAATCATTTTAATTGCCATGTCAAGCATTCTGTCATTCCACCATGGTAGTCATTTGTGCCTAGAGAAATCTGTTTTGCAGGAGCCTCTACCCACTTACCTCCTTCCGGGATTCTAAGTTCAAATTGTGACTTTTCTTCTCCCTTTTCATGGAGAAGTACAAAACCTGCAATACAGCGAAATGAAAGGTCTTCATCTTGAGGAGAAGCCTTTGATCCATAAAATAAGAGTTATGCTTAGCCAGGAACTTTCTGAACAGAGTATTTGTCATTTAGTGCGAACGATCTACAGTCAGAAGTTTGCAAATGTCACACAGTGGAGATGGTTTGTTTCAATATACATAGAAGAGTTTCGTGGAAGGCCACGAGTTTCCAAACTGAAGATTTATGTTCCGCTATGGCACAGAAAGATGTAGAATTCACCATTTGTCATCACATCAGGGTCTGCTGTGACGTCAGCTCGAAGAGGACGAGGAATTCCACCGAGAATGCAGTGACCATTTTGCTCACCCACGTTTCCTGTGTGTCACACTCTCCAACAGGAATTCAGGAGAGAAGATGGTATTTCTAGCCATGCTGCCATTTCCCACGGAGCTTCTGAGTTCACCCCCTGAATTCTTCACACAAAACTATAACAAGGTCAACAATTATAGGGACCTTATGTAAATACTGAGCTGTTTTGTGATTCTATTCTGAGCGACGTTTATATACATCTGCTCAAATAAATGAATTTGCTTGTCCCAAATGACTCATTTAGTGGAGCAGGAAGTTCCCAGGCCAATGCAAATAGAGAAGGGGAGAGAGGGCAGAGAAAATTGGGAAGATGGGAATTCATTTTTATCATCTACCAATTGATGAGTGCTGGCACATAATTTTTTTAATGGAAAAGTACGATGCAAATATTTATATAGGAGAGAGAAGGAAAGAAATATTGAGAATGATTAAAAGGGAAAGAGAGACTGAGAACGATGAACCCTATCTTCTTATGTAGACTACAGCCATTTATGAGGGTATGGGAATGGATGTAGACACGTTGGCACTGGAGTCTGATTTATTAGTTAGATGACTCAATTAGTTTGCTTAAAAATGCAAGAGCTGAGCCACGCGCCGGTGGCTGACCCCTGTCATCCTAGCTATTCAGGAGGCGGAGATCGGAAGATCATGATTCAAGTCAGCCCAAGCAGGAAAGTCGATGAGGCTTTCACCCCCAATGAACCACCAGAAATCCAAAAGTGACATGGTGGCTCCAAGTGGTAGAGTGCTAGTCTTGAACAAAAGAGCTTCAGGACCAGTGCCCAGACCCTGAGTTCAAGCCCCACGACTGACAAAAAGCTGTATTTTCTTCATCTAGAAAATCATAAGATGATTTTTTTTCAAACTGAGAGTGGGCAACACAGTTTCCCAGTACTTGTGTCTTCACTTAATCTCCATGTTGACTCCAGAGACAACCCCACAAGCACACCCTAGTGAACTTGTGATGTCTTACAGAGTACACTCAACAGCTACTAGCTAGGCAGGCCTGACAAAATCCTTGATATTCCACCTGGGTTCTCAACATGGCAATATAGGATTTTCACAGATATCCCTTTCCTTCCAAGAAAGCTTTTTCCACCCTAGGTACAATATGGCCTCGCAGTGTGTCACA
The DNA here is from genome assembly GCF_023159225.1 of Perognathus longimembris pacificus. Taxonomy (NCBI): domain Eukaryota; kingdom Metazoa; phylum Chordata; class Mammalia; order Rodentia; family Heteromyidae; genus Perognathus; species Perognathus longimembris. The sequence continues at coordinate 35,394,128 of NC_063180.1, read as the reverse complement.
TGGTTTGATAGTTCCAGGATTCCTGTGGCGGTACCAGTATGGTGCTTCACTCCTGTAATCCCAGCGACCTGATGACTGTTGATCTAATGCTGGTCCCAAGCAAAAATATGTGCTCTTAGCTGAAAAAACAAAACACAACAACAATACTTAAGCAAAACTGGGCTGGGAGATATGTTCCAAGTGTGAGAGATTCTACTTTGAAAGTGTGAGGTGCTGAGTTCAAACCTCAAGACTTCCAAACATGATAACATGAGTAGCAATAACAAACAAGTAACAAGTATGCATAGTCACACTCCATCACTGAACTCAGGGCCTTGCACATACTATGGATAAACTTGACCCTTTGAAGCATGCCCAAGTCCTTTTTATTGATTGTATTTTTCTTATTTGGCTTCAAGGCAGCGTATCACTCTTACATTTGCCAGGCTGGCCTCAAACTTGTCACCTTTCCCCCTTCCCCTCTTGTAAAGCTGGATAGGTGTGTGTCAACATGTGCAGGTAAGATATGACATCTTGAAACTTTCCCTTTGTATGGATTAGATCACGGAGTAGAGCACTTCCCATACCATGGAAGTTTTAATAATTGCTTCTAGAATCTACTCATATATGCCTGTATGCACATGAATATATATGTGTATATGGTATATATGGATACATATGGATATAATAAACAAATATGGATATATGGATATAAATATATGGATATAAAATGCATACAAATTCATTAGACATTTACTCACAAGGATTTCAAAGCCTGCCTTACCAGGCAGTGGTGAGAGAAATAGGTAGGACGTACTTAAGAAAACGGGGAACAAATGGGAGTTCAGAGAGGTGAACTCAGAGGTGTTGCAATTCTCTTTGAATATCAAACCCTTGCTCTTCAGTTATATAGGTTATCACTGCCTCAGTTTCCCTCATTCATACATTAAAATGTAATTTTTCTAGGGCCTCGTGGAGGAATGTGGGCATATGAACCAATATACAGTTCTTTGACTGTAGTTAGCAAACTGTGGTTAGGGCACCAACATTGCCAGCTAATTCTTATCATCATATATGGTATGATTGTTACTGTGAAGGAATTAGTAGTCCCTCCTGGGTTGAGTCATAGTCCTACTCAGGCTTATTGGATCAGTACAGCTAGCTGCCCCACATCCAATGTGTATGTTTCATAGTCAGAGTACTGTGGTCTAAGTATGAAGAAGGATGGAGAGGGGATAGAGGGGGAGACAAAAAAAAAAACACACGAGCATGAAACAGACTATATTCTCCATGCCAGCTCTATGAGATGAAAGAGATGGGTTTTCAAGCAGTTCTTCAGAGTGGCTAATTTATATGTATATCAGTGATTCAACTAGAGTGTGTTTTTTTATGTAAAAGAGCTGGGGGAAAATATGCAACTCCCAGCGTCCCGGTGGTGAAGCCAGGTTCATTTTACTCGCACGATCATCCTGTAGTATTCTCTGGGATTGACATGAGGGAGGAACTCTCGTGTCACGGATGATAACATCTCACTGTAGCCAAAGGAGTCTATTCAGACGTGCATGTTAGCCGGTTGATAACTTATTCGGTATTGCAGGGGACTCAAAGATAGACATTTCGCCTTTTATCTCCATCTCTGTGCTCCCTGCATACTAAAGATAGGGCACAACAGCCAGATACATCTTAACTAACCCATGCAGGCAGGAGGGACTCTGGCTAGATGGCCACAAAGGGCTGCAAAGGTAAAGAAACACCATGTCACTGGGCCTCGCGATGAATCAATTAAACATGTTTATGCACCCAATTGGGCCGTTGGTAAGTGGTAACGTTAGAGCACCAAAGAGATCTCCTGATCGTTCAGCAAGGCGAGAGGTAAAGCAAGTGGAAGCTAACTATGTTCGTCTGCGGTCTGCCGTGAACATTGGGGGATTAAAAGAGTGAATAGTGAGATCATGATAACAGAAATAGTAGGCTAACACATAGATGAATAGCTTCATATCAGTCGCCATATATTTTTGAGTTGAAGGAAGGGGAAATAACAAAGAAAATCCATGATGTCTTCATAGGGATATTTGAAAGGAAATGTACATGAACACCTAGAACTATGTATTAAATCGTAGACCATTCCAATCTTTCTGTATCCCTCTCAGATAGATCTCTTGGCAGTATCTGCACCAATTTATGCACTATTTATTCAAATAGTGCATTTTCACAGTTGTAATTACGTCTCATACTTGGAACACACTTACTTACTATGACTTTCGAGTGATATTAGCTATGCCCCCCTTGTTTACCTCCCTTTTTTTGCTTGCACTTGGCTTTCACGATAGGTTTAGACACTTAACTATGGAGTAGGAAGTGATGTAGAAAATAAATGTTTAGTTTACTTCATCCACAAGAGCATGGATGTGAAAACTTATGAAAGCATGTAAGACAGTATGATCTTGTTCACTACCTTGATTTTTAGAAGTTTATTCTTTATTTTGGTGCAGGTCCTGAGAGTTGAACTCAGTGCCTGAGCACTGCCCCTCAGCCATTGTACTCAATGCTAGCACACTACCACTTGAGTCACAGCTCCATGTTTGGCTTTTTGGTGGTTCACTGGAGATAAAAATTTTACAGAATTTCCTGCCTGGGCTAGCTTTGAACCACAATCTTTATGTCTCAGTCCTGAGTAGCTAGGATTACAGGCATGAGTCACCAGTGCCCAGCTGAAAAGTCCATTCTTTATCTTTATAATTTCTTAGATTAAAAAAAAAGTTCTTTGGCTGTCTTCCAAGTGAGCAAAAGAAAAAAATCTTTTCTTTAAAATTTTTTTGGGGGGTGACGGCAAATTTGGATTTGAATTCTGGGCCTTGTGGTTGCTAAATTGGCATTCTGCTTGAGGCAGGCTATCAGTCCTTTTTCTTTTGAACATTCTAACTCTTGGGCTGGGAATGTAGCTTAATGGTAGAGTGCTTTCCTAGCATTCATGAAGCCCTGGGTTCAATTCCTCAGCACCACATGAACAGAAAAAGCCAGAAGTGGCCCTGTGGATCAAGTGGTAGTATGCTAGCTTTGAGCAAAAAGAAGCCAGGGACAGTGCTCAGGCCCTGAGTTCAAAAAGCTTTCTAACTCTTCAATTGGTGAGACCTGATCTGTCATGAGTCTAATCCAGATCCTCGAGTGCTAGCATAGCAATTCTTTTCAAATACATGAGAGGTATAAATACACTTTTATCATAAGGTATATGTTTAAAGTACATTTCTCTAACAGTTATCTGTAGACTGACATCACACAGAAGCGCTCTCCTCCAGGGAGAGTCTCGGGTGCTCTAACTTTCCATCCCCCCCGGAATGGTTTTTCCTCCCAGCTTTGCTTGGAGAGCACCTGGCTTAGCCCCTGCCACCTATGGCTACATTCACCCATACAGGTGCCACTACTTCACAGGAAGCAGTTCATCTCCTGCAGGACAAAGGCCACCCACTTCCCAAAGCAGCAAGCACTCAGGACAGATGCCATCCACCATGCAACTTTTGAAGGATTCCAGGGTCCAATTATAAAGCCAATAAGTAGCAAGTGGAAGAAAAATAGAACAGATTCACGTGCAGTGATCTATCTTTAGCAGTCATTTGTCTATTTATGGTGACATGGAGCTACAAAAAGCAAAAACCAGTCCTGCCTATTTGGGTCCTCTCTGAGTGTATGAACATACAGGGTTATTAATTCAGAAATCAGTTGATTTTGAAAAGGGTTGGTTTGAAACATATATAGTCCAGTGAATTCCTTCTTTGATTTTACTTGAGCTTGAGTACAACATTATCTAGATGTTCCATATTTTCACTGTCTAATGTTGAAGATCCCTAAATATATAACATTAGACATTGTTCCCCTATGTTTTTTACTTCTAGCTTCTAATCATTAATGCTATTTGTTTATCTTTATAAATACACAGAATTGGCATGCAAATATACCACATTAAGGGAGTATCTTTTTATCCTATAGAGTCCTTAGGAAATTCTTCAGTATTTTTGGTACAATCCAAGAGCAATCAGGCTGATGGTTAGTGATGTCAGGAAGAAAATAGCCCTGTGCTATGGTCAACTTCACATCCAATGGATTGTGTCCATGAATTCACACTTCCATGATAACTCTGGCTATAGATTTGATCCTGACAAATGTGACACCATTGGAAGTACATTTAAAAAAATAAAAAAAAAAACACAGGCCATATTAGATGCATCAATTAGATAATGCTTTAATCATTGAGGGCTTATTGTACCTTGTTTTAAATCCCTTTTGCCTAAGATCGAACCCGAAAGCCAGCAATACTTGTATAAACTCCTTTTCAGTGGGGAATTAATAAATGTTGGTCAATGAAATAGTGTAAAATGCTATTATCCACAAAGATCTGTCATTCAGTTGATTTTAACCACTATCTCTGCGTAGCTGTCTTTTAGCTGGAAATTTCCAGCAGACATATTTTTTTAAAAGTTGTTTCAATTTAACGGCTCTTGTCTGGTAATAAGAGTCCTTCCTGAACTCTTGCATTTTTTTTCCTCCCGTGTCTTGTTTATGTGAGAGTTACAATCCCTCTCTTTTATTAAAGGGCTTGACTCAGCTGGATGCAGGTAATGGACACCTGTAATCCCAGCTAAGTGGGAGACTGAGAAGTTTCAAGTCCACTGTAGGCAGGAAAGTTCATGAGACTCTTTCTCTTCCCTTTCTCAACCAACAGCCAAGTGCATTGGGATGCATGCACATGTCATCGCAAGCTATTGAGAGGCTTAGATTCGGAGGGTCGCAGTACCAGGCCAGCCATGACAGACAGTAAGAGGTGACTCCATCTCTGTGAATAGAAGTTGGATGTGATGATCATACCTATGATTCTAGGGATCACAAGGAAGAAACGTGACCTTATCCTGAAAAGAGCCAATGAGAACCGAGGCTGAAGTCATGCATTAGCGATAGGGCCCCATCCTAGCTAGCCTCTGAATTCAAATCCAAGTATTGCCAAGAAGAAAAGAAAGGAACCGCAGTGATGGCAACTCTAGGAGAGAATAAAAAGAGATAGTAAAAATTGAAAAGTGCTATAATGAATAAAGAATAGACTCAGTAAGGAAGAACTATATAAAGATAGAGCAATAGAAACATCCCATATATGAAATGAAAAGAGGAATAATAATAATAATAGAACAAACCAAGGATCTCATCATGAAGAAGCAATATCACATAGCACATCATGGGAATACAAAAAGAGGCCAAAGACAGGCTGGGGATATAGCCTAGTGGCAAGAGTGCCTGCCTGGGATACACGAGGCCCTAGGTTCGATTCCCCAGCACCACATATACAGAAAACGGCCAGAAGCTGCGCTGTGGCTCAAGTGGCGGAGTGCTAGCCTTGAGCGGGAAGAAGCCAGGGACAGTGCTCAGGCCCTGAGTCCAAGGCCCAGGACTGGCCAAAAAAAAAAAAAAAAAAAAAAAGAGGCCAAAGACAGAAGGGAATAGAAATAGTTGGCATAAAAATGGCAGACTTTTTTTTTTAAACAAAAAATGGCAGAAAAAAGGAAGGCAAGAGGTCTTGCAAATACTTTTGTCAGGAAGTAACAGTACAACAGATGAAGTGATTCAGCTCTGTTTGAGGGTGGACATAGAATATTTAAAATTAGGTATGTAAATCCTAGTGTAAAGTACTAATTCAGAAAAAAAGTGTAAGTGGCATGATAGGACAGAAGAATGGATTCAAGTGAAATGCTTAATTAATTAAAATCAGAAAAAAAAGGGCAGATGAGCAAGAAGTGCAAATTGAGCAAGTATAAGACAGATGGTAGATATCACTCCAACCGTATCAATAAATACTTCAAATGTGAATGATGCATCATTTGTTTGTCTGGGTAGATTTAAAATATCACATTTTATGTAATAAATACCCTTCATGTATTTACATTAAGATACTTAGGCTATGTCTTTATACTCAAAATTGTCAAAACTAAAGGTATGGAGAGCAATACCCCACAAACAGTAAATCAAGAGAAAGCCAGAAACGATGCTTAATTTTGGTCTTCATCACAAGGAATATTATCATGGACTGAAGAGGAATATTACATAATCAAAAGGCCAGCATTGCAAACACACACTCACACACACACACACACACACACACACACACACACACACACAAACAGCCACTCTAAACATGTATGCACCTACCAACAGAGCATTAAAATACATGAGGCAAACACAAGAGAGAAGTGAAAGGAGGAACAGACAAATGGTCTAATAAAGATGAAGACTTAAATACTCTTTTGTCAGTAATTGATAGATTGAGCAGGTAGAAAACCAGTGAGGATATGGATGACCGACCAGCATTATCAATCAGCCTGTTCTAATTGGCATGTATAGGACGTTCCATCCAACAGTGGCAGAATGGCCCCCTATGCCTAAGCACTGGTGGTCCATTCTGAAAGTCAAGACTACATTCATTCTTAGGAAATGCCTTCCAACAAAGGTGGAAGACTACAAATCACATGCATTTCTTTTCCATTTTATCTTTCTCCTCCTCATTCACCAGGAAACACACCCCATAGTATCTTATTCCTTCCTCCTTCATCTGATGTATTTGTTGATGATCACTCTGAAGATCCTGATAAGTTTTATGGCCGTAAGCACCTTGAGCTATACCTTATTTCATCTTTATTCTTTCACCTTCTCCGTTCTAATACCTGAAACTCTACCTGGAGCAAAGGGAAGTGCACAATAAATATTATTTTGAAAGAAAAGATTGAAGGAGCTAGATTCTCTTGAAGCATTGGGGTCTCTAGCAATGAAACGAGGGAAACAAACCAGATTTTTTGATCTCGTGGGCAAGCAGCAATGGAAATAGTGCAGATTTTCTGGGGACCTGTGATGTGCAATAAGGAATGAATAGCAAAGTCCACAGACCCTTTTTCCATAAAGGGATATGGATAGTTAGTATAGTACAGCCATTGAAGTGTGATTACCAGAAAACTTCCTAAATACAAAGAGAAGAGCTAAAGCTGCTACAAATCATCAAAAAAAAAATTTAGAAATTTGGGGGACTAATGTAAGACAGGATACCCAAATGCTCCTTGGCTAATGTAAATTTATCATTTTGAAGAAGAAGAAAAAAAGAAAATCAAATCTTGCTTGTTACTTTTTTTTATGTAAAAGAGGATTGTTTTTACATAACTATCAAACACACTTTCCTCTTCTAAATAGGTCAGTCAGTCCACTTCAATTTTTTTCCTAGAGTAAAAAAAAAGAAGCCTCATCCCTTTGCTTTTTAAAAGCCCAGCATAATCACTAGGAATTTAAATAATTTTGTGATTTGCATTTCAAATGAAAGCACAGTTACCAAAAGGAACTCAGGCAGAAACAGCCTTGTTACTTGAGTGAACTTTTTCCTTTTTTTGTTTTGTTTTTGTTTTTTGGTCAGTTGTGGGTCTTGAACTTGCCTGGGGTTGGTTCTGACCATGAGCTCTTTAGCATAAGGCTAGTGCTCTACCACTTTGAGCCAGAGCACCACTTCTAGTTTTCTGGTGGTTAATTGGAGGTTTGAAGCTCATAGACTTTCTTGGCCTAGCTGGCTTCCAGCATTGATTTTTAGATCTCATCCTCCTGAGTAGCTAGGAGCCATCAGCACCAAGTTTATAATAATAACAATAATTATTATTATTTTTGTCTTTTATTTTTGGTACTGGGGATTGAACCCAGAATGTTGCACTGCAATGCAAGCACTTAGCCACTGAGCTACATGCACTCAGCTCTCCTATCCATTTTTAATTAATTGCCCTCCCAACTCCAATAGGTTTTCTTCCAAAACACACCTGCAATTCTTCTTCTTTGGATTGAAAAGAAAGGAGAAATGAAGAACTCCTAAAGTCCCTCTGCAGAGAGAAAAATCAACACCCTGCAATTGTTTGAGTGTAAATACATTGCCATAGCTACTCATTTAAAAAATGCTAACTTCATCTGTGAACCGCAGATGTAGACAAGCTTTGGGTGCCTGATAACATGGAGAAAAGATGGATTTGCGCTATCCATAATCTTGTGCATTAGAAATGTGTTGCTCTGATCAGGAGTTGTGGGACAGTCCCCAGAAATCTGCATTCAGAACCAACTCTCAGGTGAGACACATGATTGCATTTGAGAACCACACTTCTGGTTTTTAGATGTTACAGGTTGCTCTCAGCCTTCACCAGGGCTTAGCAAGAAATATAATGGCATAAATGATTTTTATGCTAAATACACTCCTTAACTATTTAGACAATGTAATGAAACAAGATTCACAATAACATTACATGCCGTTGTGACTTAGGGTGTGATAGTTTATTTGATTGACAACTTGACCAGAATGAGAGGTACACCAAAAACTGGTAAGGTGGACTTCTGGCGGTATCTGTGGAGGTGTTTCTAGTAACAATTAGCAGTTGAGTCATTATCAACTGACCAGGGAGGAACTGCCTACCATGCCCCTGGCTCTCACCTGCAAATGACCATCGTAGAAACATTTGGCCTCTGATTGTGTATGCCAGTCTCATAGATCCTCTATTACATATACATTCTATGTATGTTCTTCCTCACCAGAAAACTAATTTTACTCCTTCACAGTTATTGCTATTTCCATTGTGTTCCCAAAGCCTTTGCTATTCTTTGTCTTTGTGTGTCTTTAGATATGACGCTCACACTCTCAGCTGACTGGGAATGGTTTACACCTTAGTTCGGCTCTCAAAATGTTTCCTATACCTCAGGGGTGGGGATGGGGATGGGTAGATGCTGGATACACACACTGAGAGGTAAACCAGGGAATATTGTTGGTTATAATACCACACTGAGAGGTAAATCAGGGATTTCTACTGGCCTTATAATACATTGAGAATGAGGGAATTCTTTGGGCTACATAGCACACTGGGAGGTAAGGCAGAGAATTCTATTGGCTATATAACACACTGAGAAATAAATCAAGGAATTCTATTGGCTACACAGTACACTTAGAAAATAAGGCAGGGAATTCTATTGGCTACATAACACACTGAGGAGCAAACTGGACTTCTATTGGCTTGCAAAACACACTGAGAGGTAAAGCAAGGAGTTCTATTGGTTATGCAACACACTGAAAAGTAAACTAGAGAATTCTTTTAGCTCTATTATACCCTGAGAAATAAACCAAGTGATTCAGTTGGCTATACAATACACTGAGAGGTAAACCAAGGAATTGGCTATGTAACACAGCTTGAGTATTACTCTCCTCAGCATGTCCTCACTTTCAAAGTTCTTTATTCAACTTGCTAGAAAACCATCATTTCTCTCAGGACTTCATCCTCTGCCTTGTCAGCAATGAAGCAGCAAAAGATGGAGAAAAGGAATGTGTATTTTCCTATCAGATTCACACACCATGCATTGATTTCCTGACCTCTTTATCTGAATGATGGGTTTCTCACAGGATGTTAGTATCTCTACCAACCACTTAGTTCATTCAAATAAATAGGCAATGTTATGAATAGTTAATAGGAATTTTTGCTTCTTTTTGTCTTCAAGGAGTGGACTTCAAAGCCACTAACTGGAATATATTCTCTAACCATGGAATTCAATCTAGGGACATTCCCTGATTTCCTACCAAAGTGGAAAAGATTGGCATCAATGCTTATGTAGTAATTTTTTCCTGTGTAAGGTGTCTGAAATATGTGAAAATTGAGGGCTTTTGCAAAAGAAATATTCAGAACTGCTTAGCATTCATTTTATTTTAGGTGGTTTAAAGATCAATATCCCATTTTGAATTAATTGTTCATATAATGCTAAAGATTTTTCCATCATGTATTTCTTATGCTAATATTTATTTTTACTAATGTAGTCTAAAGGTTATGATAAGGACCTAATTCGGATACTCTTATCTATGAGGCTAGGCTGGTACAAGAACACATCTCTTCTTCTTTTTTTTTTTTTTCTACTGAAATAAAAATGTCTTATTATAGGGTATTTATCCCATGAATGTTCTCAGTAAAGTGGAATTTTTATATTATGTCATTAAAATGAATATTAAAATGGTACAGTGGCAAAATATAGATTTTCATATTTCTTCAGCACAGATAAATCCTAATGTAGAACAAATGGAGTACAGTGAAGCGATATGAATTGATTTAGAAGTAGGACCATGTGATATTTTTAAAAGATATATTTTACATTTTCTTAACACCCTAAGTAAAGTAGTTAAAGAAATGGAATACCAGTTTTTACATACTGTCTTACATGTTTTTCCTCCCTTTCAAATATTGTATTCGGGAATAGAAATGAACAGCTGACAGCTGAAGTTATATAGACAAGGCACCAGTCTTCAGCCTTGTGCCGTGTTTTAATTCATTGCTCTGCTGGATATATATATATATATATATATATATATATATATATATATATATATATATATTATTTATTTATTTATTTATCTCTATGGTGGTTCACTGGTGATGCTCAAGTCTCCCCTTCTGGTAAAAGTCATTCCAGATTTCCTTTGGGAAATCAGTGCTCAGGTTTATGGTAAGATTTGGTTTCACTCTAGGCTGGTTATTCTCAAACTTTAAGCCTATGAGCAGTGCCCACAAGGCCTGCTCTTCACTGATGGGTGGGTCTGGCTCCCAGTTGCTGATTAGTATGTCAAGCTTTGAAAATGTCCATTTCTCACATGGTGACGCCAGTGCCACCCAAGTCCAAGGTCAACAAGTGAGAAGCACTCATCTGGGATGAGTCTCTATGTTTTCTCAAGGCAATGGACTCTTCCTGTGTCAACTGGGAGCCATTGTACTTGAAGGCTGTGAAATACACCCCATGATGCATCTCAAGGACAATACTGTATCTTAAGGTTCTGCCATTAGGGTGCTGAAATGTGGGAGGCCCTTGGTCCAAAGCCAAAGCTTTCTGAGTTGTGTGTGGTAGCCCAAATAGCTGTGGCAGCAAATGACGTAAGCCAGTGTCCAGCCAGACAAACAATGTGTTCCTGTCTTTGTGACTAGAACAAGTCAGCCTGTCCTTTATCCCATCGGTGCACTTCGGGCTTCAGGGTACAGCTGGGTATGTTGGCCTCCAGGAAGTCTTCTTTGATTTATTCCTTCCCCACACTTGGCATATTGCTCTGATATACACTCTACGAGTACGACTAGCATTCTCTTTTTGGTTATGTACCTTTAAAAGTCATTTTTTAAAATACCTATTGTCTTCATTAGTATTTAGTGTTTAAGAACAAAGGTTATTATTTTTCATCTATTAATCATAATGTTTGGGGAAAAATCTCATGGAAAGATGGGTGCCCATTAAATATATGTTAATAAAAGAAGATATTAATAATGCATAATACTAATGAGGGAACGTAACAGAGGAAGTACGTAGAGACGGTTTCCGGGGATAGTGATGTTTATTCCAGCATTTGTTCATAAACACACTGGGATCTGCCCAGTAGAAGCAATTTTCACCATGACCCTTTTACTCTTCTCAAGGAAGTGTCTGTGTGCATACAACTTTTACGGAGAATGACAAATAAAATGTTCAAGGAGAGAAGAGGTGATAGACTGGAAAATTTAAACTCGAGCTAGAGGGACACAGAGTCGAAGGGGAACATGTTTGAAGATTAAAATTCATTGAATGCATCGGTGAAGGGAGAAATATTTATTGAACAGAGATGGTAAAATAAGAGTTGGGTGTTTCCAGGGGAATTTAAGAAATGATCTCAGTCCAGAGTTTGTAAAAAAAAGAAAGTCAAAGACATGTGAACTTTGCATAAATATAGACATAGGACACAGGAATCCTTGATCTATGTTTTTCTTCTTGCTGTTTCATTCTGTGGACACAGGGACCCCTCCCCCATTTCAATCACACCTTAGCATCCAGGTAAGTGGATCACTTATCTGAATTCACTTCTTGACCTGTCCCAAACTGCAGTGAGCTTTTGACTCTGCCAAACTCCCATTCATGACCCCCAAAACATCCTGGTCAAAACACAGACACATGCAGGGACGACGCACTGCCACCAACTAGACTGTGACAGACATATTGGTTGTCCTGTGTCAGAACAGGCTTCTTGTATGGCACTTCTCAGTGACTTGTACAGGCTGCCTGCAGACCTGTGCCAAGAGAGATCTGCAGGACCAGACTGGGCTTGAGGAGGAGGAGGAATAGAACACTTGCACAATTGCAGGTAGAAAGAGAAAAGGGCCTTGCCCCTGTCCAATATCACATTGTTATTCACTCTGTAAACTTCAAGGGCTTGTAGAGAGGGCTTGTTGGGCTCACAGAAAGGCGCTTAACATGTTCAATGGATTTATTCAAATGCATACAACACTTATTGAATTCTTGCTATGAAAACTATTTTGAAATTCACATGCAAATTTTAAATGTTCCAACACAGCTTAGTGTAATGTCTCCAAAATAGATATATAAATGATACTAATAGAGCTGATGTATATGTAGTTTTTGAGAATGTATTCTTTTGTGTGTGCATGTGAGTGCATGTGTGTGTCAGTACTAGGACTTGAACTCAGGACCAGGGCTCTGTCTCTTAGCATTTTTGCTCAAGAACCTACCGCTTGAAACACATCTCCACCTCCAGTCTTCTGGTGGTTAACTGTAGATAAGAGTTTAATAGACTTTTCTGTCCATGATGGCTTTAAGCCAGTTGGAATCCTAAAATCTCAAGTCTCGTGAGTGGCTAGGATTTTTTATTTTAATTTTTAAAAATTGTCTTAAAGTAGTTATACAAAGGAGTGTCATTTCAACACACAAAACTATGAATACAGTGCTTTTTTTAAAAAAAAAAATTTTGGCCAGTCCTGGGGCTTGAACTCAGGGTCTGAGCTCTGTCCCTAGATTCTTTTCACTCAAGGCTAGTACTCTACCACTTGAGGCACAGCGCCACTTCAGGCCTATTCTATGTATGTGGTGCTGAGGAATTGAACCCCAGGGCTTCATGTATAGGAGGCAAGCACTCTTGCCACTAGGCCATATTCCAGCCCTACAGTGCATTTTGATTAATGTCATCCCGTCCATTGTTCTTCCAAATCTCTCCCAATCCCATCTATCCTATTCTATTTCTTGAGAATTTAGTGTCTTAAAAATTTTCAAGATTCCTTTATCTTCGTAAAGACCATTCCCAATTACTATTCATCTTGCTTCTATTGCCTTTCATTTGCTCATTTATCCCCTGGTTCCACACTACTAAATCACATTTTCTTGGGTTGATCTAACGTTACTGTCTTACTACCACCATTCTACAATGTATTGCCCAAATAAAATGATCAACTCATACATCCGTGGTATGTTATTTTTGTAACTCATGTACTTCATTCAAAATGTTCTTAAACGCTATTCTTTGGCACATAATAAAGTTCATCTTCTTTATTTCTTAAATCTCTGACATTTTCTGCGACACAACATACACTGTTACAAACCTTTTAATCAACAGTTAATAAAAAACTCTCCCACGTCATTTCCTGAGGCCTTTGCAGTCAGAAGTAGCAAATCAGATCCAAGGGCTTTGCAAGCTCCCCTTCTTCCAATTACGTTCTCTGCTCAAGAAAGACAAGAGTGGATCTTGACATATTTAAGCTCTTGACAAGAAAACCTGTCTCTGCCAAAAGTACTCTTTCCCCGTCACATCGTTCCATTTTCTTCAAGCGATGGTCCCCCAAGTTTCAAAACAGAGGAGGTAGCAGCCACTCATCCTAACAAAGAGATGCGTTTTCCAGGTTGAAGTGGGAACTGTGTGTGTGTGTGTGTGTGTGTGTGTGTGTGTGTGTGTGTGTGTGGCGAAACACGTGTCCTTGTAAACTTGTCTGAGTGAAAGGAAGTGTCGGTGCTCCAGTCGACAAAGTCACCCTCCTTGTCAGCTCTGCTCGTTGGTCTGCCTCTGTCACCTCCCCAGCGATGGAGCATATGGCGACTGCTGCCTACGTGACAGGACGCTGCTTTTCCTCCCTCCTCAAGGGGATCACCCATGCCAAGGCAATTTGCAGTGGCTCGGATCTTGCAACCATATTTTTTTTTTTTTGGATCCCATTCCAGAGTTCATCTTCAATATCCCACGATGCTGACCTCACGGGGTGGACTCCAATAACTCAGAAACCCAACCCCCCCCCAAAATCCAAGTTTTTTTTTTTTTTATTTCGGTGGTTGGACTTTTCAACATGGGGATTTTACAGACTCTTTGAACACACGGAAGGATTCGTTGGTAACTTACTAACATGCCCGTCTGATTTGTCAGGTAGCTTTGGCGTCTAGCCCTGTGGAAGGCTAGACACAAAGACCTAGGAGATGAGACCTGGCAAGACTATTGCATCCAATTAAGATCTCTAAGTGAGGAGGTAGGAAAGAGGTGAAAGGAAGAGAAACGTGGTGCCAAGATGGAAAAAGGACAAGCATACACAAGCTAAAACAGCAGCAAAGCACTTTGTTGTAGAGTATCTGGAATATTAAATAAACGGAGGCAGAGTTTGTTATAAATATGTGTGTGGAGAGGTAGGCAAAAAGTGGGGACCATAAATACAAAATCGTTTAAAAAAAGAGGGAAAAAAACGGTTACAGAAAATCCATGAATTGTAAAACAAAATGCTTCTGCTTTTTTATTTCATTTAAAAATATTTAAATTATCCTTAGGATAAACAAAAAAAAAATTAGTGTTAATCTAATCGTTTTCTTTATGGCAGAGTTTTGGTTTATCCTAAGTAAAAATGAATTCAACCGAAAGTAAGTTGCAGTACCCACATTAGATTTAGATAACAACTTATTATTCTAGGCATTAATATATTTGTGCTTAGAGTAAGAAAAAAATATAACTTACATAAACCTGCAGGCTTTCAAACAACTTACTCATGTATTGAAGAAAAGGCACTTAGAGAAAATAAAAGACACACAAAAACAAGAACAATTTACTACCATAGTCTATAGATTCTCTCTCTCTCTCTCTTTCTCTCTCATACACACACACACATACACGCACACACCACTTTTCTAAATCATTGCATTATTGGAGTTGACATTATTCACACTACAGCTTTTCAAGTAGTCTTAATCCTTTCTTCTTTTTCTTTTCTTAATTTGAATTCACAATCCTCACTTTTCCAGCACCATTTGCATTTAACAGGAGAAAGTATCAAATGTGTCTTATGTGATTGGTCACAGTTTTAGTTTTCTCAATGACTCATCTCTTGCATTAGTTTAATACTTTTAACAATTATAAACCAATACTCATGAAGGAAAATTGCTACCTTAGTACTAACAAAAGCCCTCCACTCGCATTATGATTTACGATGTGAAAAGTTCTAAGGTCATTGGCAAGTGGGAGATATCACAAGAATCATTACTAAAGAAGCATGCAGAATATTTTCATTGCATTTAAAATGCATCACTACATATATTTCTTGAGCAAGATATACATTTATATCTTGGGTGGTCAGCAAGAACTGAAATGCTAGAAGACTGGACATACACTTAAAAAAATTAATTCTGAAGCAGCCAGTTGTCTCTATAGTAGTCATATTGATATCTATTCCAAATATCTACTTGAGTGTTTCAATTTTCCTTTCTTATTGCCAACATATTACCAAATTTTAATATTTTTGCCAAAAGAGTATTTTACTTCAATTGGCATTGTTCCCATTCCTGCAGAGACTAAACATCTTGTTATGCGTGTAATTGACCATTTTTGTTTGGTTTGCTTTTTAATGTAATAGCTTTTTCATGTAATTTGTCTGTAATTTGAGGGTGGGTTGCCTGTCATTTCCGTATTGATTCTGGGTGTTTTTATGCATGCTAGGTATTTATATCCTTGACTAGCATCTATGTTGCAAACATTGTATTTCTATTTGTTCTATCCCTTCACTTGGCTCATGATGCCTTTTATTGAACCTATGTGTGAATGAAGAAGTTAAAAAAAATAAAATCAAAGCCAAGTCTAGAGTAGAAGGGCAGTTAAATGACAACATGTTGCTAAGTGTGGGAAACAGGAGATAAGAAAGTGGGAACATTTGCTGTGCTTCTACTTCTGTATGAGGTCCATCATTGTCTTCTATACTGATTTTTTCCCCCACTCACTTTCCTGGATAGTCCAAGCCAATAATTGTTTCCTTTTTTCCATTTTCTTCCTAAACTATCTGCAGAGGAACTTCATTTCATTTCTTTGTCACCCAACTATGTCATTCCCTAAATCGACACTGTCATTCAGATTCCCTCATTCATAGTTCCGTGTTTGATGCTCTATAAAGGGATGAGTTCAGGGATAGCTCTCTATAAATAATTGAAAGAGTAATCATTTGCATATACAGTGGTCTGTAATTGGTTGTGATATACTCACTAGTAATTTTGCATGAGGGATGCTCCAATAAAATAAATTGTGCTTGTCTGTGTTTACTTTAGACAGGTAAAGTACTATATGGCATGCTGAATTTTTACATCCAGTTTTAATTAGGTCATCGTGCTTGAGTTACCAAAATAACCTCCTCTCCCCAATCATGAGAATGGGATGTATTGAGAAATGAATATCAATGGCTTACTTGTGCATTTCCAAATTGGAACAAGCTCCTCTTCGTAGTATATGCAAGTTAAACATGTCCGCATCCTCATTTAGTCAGCCTGGCTGATTGAATTTTTGCCAATGCAAGCCTATACCAAAAGAGAGTGTAGAGATATTGAGGTTACACTAAACCCTCAAGACAACATTGTTTGGTGGAGACAGAGCTCAGCTCTCTGGGTCTTTGAGGTTATTCCTAAGTCAAGGGCTGGCCCTATCACAGAGGACATATTCAAGTACCACTCCTTTTGTGGAAGCACGCATTCATGGTAGAAGATCTCCTTCATTCAAAATGAAAAGATGAGGGCTGGGAGTGGTAGAGTGCTTGCCTAGCATACATGAAGCCCTGGGTTTGATTCCTCAGCACCATATAAACAGAAAAAGCTGGAAGTGGTGCTGTGGCTCAAGTGATAGAGCAAAGAGAAGCCAAGGGACAGTGTCCTGGCCCTGAGTTCAAGCCCCAGAACTGGTAAATAAATTACTAATAGTAATAAGAAGAAATAATCAATAAAAAATGAAAAGATGGAGAGAGGCATTTTCTGGCCTTTTTCACAGGATAGACTTTTACAAAAGAGGTAGATATTTTGAAGCCTTGAGGTTTTTAGTTCATTCAATAGTTTCATTGTTCAACATAGAGATATGTTACACCAATTTTTTGTACCAGTTGTAGTAGTAATAATAATAATATGTTTTGTAATCTCATTAATTAAAAAAAAATTCTTACCTTTGTTGGGCTTTGGTGACTCATGCCTGTAATTTCCTTCCTGAACTGGCTTTGAACCATGGTCCTCAGATCTCAGCCTGCTGAGTACTTAGGATTACAGTCATGAGCCACGGGTGCCCAGCTGATTAAACACTGTAGAGTTCATATGAAGTGTTGGTGGCCACTCATCTAGACAACGCTCTGTAGACTGCCACTCTGAGTGGGAACTGATATTCGTTTTAGAACTTGATAAATTATACAAGAGCTTTCAACATGTTTACATCATTTGACTTGGAAACTTCAGGAGGATTTCAAAGGTGAAAAACCAACCAACCAACAAACAAAACAGGAGCACAAACACACTCATCTCTGCTGACATGTGAAAAACCACTTTGAATCTTTAGGTTCTTAGATTAAGCAAACAAAACCAGAGCATGCTTGTCCTAGTTCAAACACAGAAGGAATTTATCACAAGTGGCTGACACGTTTCCAGGAGTACTTAAGGAAGCCTTCTGGGTTTTACACTCTCCTGTGGATCCAAAGACCCCAAACTGGTGCCCAGACTGAACACTCGTGCCACTGCTATTTCTTCTTGACCAGTATTTCAATATTCCTATGATACCATCTATATAGGTTTTCCTTTTGCCAATCCATTTTTATCAGGGGAACAAATATTTCTGTCTATTTGATGATGTTCTAGATATATCTGTGACCAAGGCTAATAATATCTTTATCCTAAAGGAATTTAAATAGTAGGGATTAATAGTGAGAAACACTAAACAATCATAAAAACAATCAAAACAATTTCACTTGCTGTATCTTAACTTTCCTCTGCCTCAAAGACAAGCTTCTTTCATCTAGCAATTTTACAACTTCAATTTTTCTTTTTGGTCATAGGGTTTGAACACTGGGCCAGGATGCTGTCCCTGAGGTCTTCAGCTCATGTCTAGTGCTCTACCACTTGAGCCACAGTGCCACTTTCAGTTTTCTGGTGGTTCATTGGAGATAAGAGTCTCACAAACTTTCTTGTATGGGCCATGATACTCAGATCTCAGCCTCCTGTGTAGCTAAGATTACAGGTATGAGCCACCACAGCCTGGCACTTTTTTTTCCTTTAGGGCTTTCTTCCAATGCCTGTTCTTACTTGTGTATCATTCCTCATGGTTTCAAATACTGATTTTAGTTTTGATCTCACCCCAGAATTCATTTGTCCAACCATCCATCCATCCATCCATCCATCCATCCATCCATCCTTCCATGCACAGATATCTTCACATGAGAATCTGGCAAGCATCAAATTCAAGAAATGTCAAGACATTTTCCTCTTTTTAAGTTTGTTTCATCAGGGGGCTTTGTCCAACTGAGGGGTCCCCAGTCTGAGGAACTCTCCACAGAATTCTATAAATTACATCATTGAGAAACATTCCATGTCTTTTTTTCTTATTTATTGTCAATGTGATGTACAGAGAGGTTACAGTTTCATATGTTAGGCCTTGGGTACATTTCTTGTACTGTTTGTTACTTCCTCCCTCATTCTCCCCTTCCCCCTCCCCTTATCCCTCTCCCCCCATGAGTTGTTCAGTTGGTTTACACCAAATGGTTTTGCAAGTATTGTTTTTGAAGTCATTTGTCTTTTAAATCCTTTGTCTCTCGATTTTGATATTCCCTTTCACTTCTCTACTTCTAATACCAGTATATACAGTACCCAGTTTACTCAGATGAGATACAGTGATAGTGCGGGTACAACCACAGGAAGGGGATACAAGAGGATCATCAACAATAGAAGCTACGGTTTCACATGGCACGCTGAAAGTAGTTACAACAGTGATATAACAGTCATTTCCATAACATGGAGTTCATTTCACTTAGCATCATCTTATGCGTTTTTAAGGACATAGCTATTAGGCTCTTGTGATCCTCTGCTGTGACTAAACCTGTGCTAATTATTCCCTATGAGGGAGACCATAGAGTCCATGTTTCTTTGGGTCTGGCTCACTTCACTTAGTATAGTTTTTTCCAAGTCCTTCCATTTCCTTACGAATGGGGCAATGTCATTCTTTCTGATAGAGGCATAAAATTCCATTGTGTATATGTACCACATTTTCCTGATCCATTCGTTTACTGAGGGGCATCTAGGTTGGTTCCATATTTTAACTATGACAAATTGTGCTGCGATGAACATTGTTGTGCTGGTGGCTTTAGTGTGTTCTTGTTTGTGGTCTTTTGGATAGATGCCCAAAAGTGGGGCTGCTGGCTCACAGGGGAGCTCTATGTTTAGCCTTCTGAGGGATCTCCATGCTGCTTTCCAGAGTGGCTGAACCCGCTTACAATCCCACCAACAATGAAGTAGGGTTCCCTTTTGGCCACATTCCCTCCAACAGTTATTATTGTTAGTTTTCTTGATAAAGGACATTCTTACTGGGGTGAGATGGAATCTCAATGTTGTTTTGATTTACATTTCTTTTATGGCCAGTGATGTAGAGCACTTTTTCATATGTCTCTTGGCCATTCTCGTTTCCACATCAGAGAATTCTCTTTTTCAATCTTTAGCCCACTTGTTGAGGGGGCTATTGGTTCTTTGTGGTTTTGTTTTGGAGGAATTTAATTTTTTTAGTTCTGCATATATTTTAGATATGAGGCCTTTGTCTGTTGTATGGCCAGTAAAGTTCTAAGAAAATGGAAAAACCTCCCATGCTCCTGGATTCGGAGGATTAATATAGTCAAAATGGCAATATTGCCAAAGGCTATCTACAAATTCAATGCAATACCCATTAAAATCCCAACACCATTTTTTAATGAAATAGAGGCAGCAACCCAGAAATTCATATGGAACAATAAAAGACCACAAATAGCAAAAACAATGCTAAGCAGAAAGAACATTGCTGGAGGAATTACAATACCCAACTTCAAGCTGTATTATAAAGCTATAGTAATAAAAACAGCTCGGTATTGGTACCAGAACAGGCCTGAAGACCAATGGAACAGAATTGAAGTCCCAGAAATGAACCCACAGAACTATGCCTACTTAATCTTTGATAAAGTAGCTAAAAAAGAAAAAAGGGATGGAAGAAAGCTAGCCCCTTTAACAAATGGTGCTGGCAAAACTGGTTCAACACCTGCAACAAACTAAAACTAGATCCTTATCTATCACCCTGCACCAAAATCAATTCCAAATGGATCAAAGACCTTGAAATTAAAACAGATACTCTGAAAACCCTAAAAGAAAGAGTAGGAGAAACACTTGGGCTCCTTGGCACAGGACGAAATTTCCTTAACAAAGACCCAGAAATGCTGCAAATCAACGAAAGGACAGACAAATGGGACTGCATCAAACGGCAGAGCTTCTGCAGGGCAAAGGACATAGCTTGCAAGATAAACAGAAAGCCCACAGATTGGGAAAAGACATTCCATGTCTTTAATCTCCCAGTATCCACAAATCAAGGCCTTTTGGCAGAGGTATTTTGATCTTTGGTCTCCCTTATATATTTATAAAAACATCAAGAGTACACATGAACGCTAAATCTGTGTACATGAATGCCTAGTGTTCCAAAGTAATTCCATTCATTTCTGAACACAAGTATTCAAACTAAGATGCTTAATGTCATAAGGCATGACCTCAGATTTGCATACATCTATAATTCACATTGTGAGTTAATGTCAGGCTCTGGGCATTAGAGTATCCCTTTAGGACTAGGTATGTACTAGATTCTCAATAAAACTGTCTCTCTTGTGTTAAGGTTTCTGCTTCCTCACGAAAGCAAGCAAGCAAAATGGAGTAGCTTATCTTCCATTTTGACATAAGGTTTTGAACTCTTTTTTACTGGGAAGTCCAGCATAGATATATACCTTTGATTAAATATTGTGCGAGGGACTTCCTGCGTTTACTTCCGAGCTTTGTGGTTTGTCGAAGATGATTTAAATCTTTTTATTTATTTCTTAACATTTATGGGGCCCATCAGCTAAATCTCCTGTTGTTCTTTTTTTTCACCCTGTGTTCTCTCCCTTTCTTTTTCTTAAAAGGCATCTGGTTCTGCCCGGAATTGTAGTGTGAGCTGAGTAGTCCAGCTGGTCGGAGCAACGCCCAGCAGCCTGGGAAACCAGGTCATTAGCTGGCAAGGCCGATGTCCAGCTGATCTACTGGCCTGGGAGACACTGTCTCTCGAGGCCACGGGCCAAGGTCACTGCCTTGGTAGCAGGAACATTTGTTTTCCACTCCTGGGGAGCTGGCTATGCTCTCCGCTGAAACCAATTCTTTATTTGCTGGAAAATACTTGTCACCACAAGGCTGACATCCCAGGTATACGTGGTCAAATCAGTTTATTACAATGACTACAGTCAGGTTCCTATCTCTACCATCTTTTCTAAAAGCAAAATGCTCAGAGCTACTTTCTGCATGCCATTTTCATTCAGACCAAGGTGAGGTAAATGCATGCAATGGCCACACACCTGAAACTTCTCTCTGCCTCCCTTGTCTATATGCTTCCATCCTGTCTCTGATTGCCCTCCCCTCCTCTCGTGCCCTTCTGTATCCGGGAAAAACATAATTGGCTGGGGAAAGAAGGGGTGAAATAAAATTTCATCCCCTCTTATTCCTCTCAGAACATAAAAAAATAAAAAACCACTAACAGCAACAGTGTCCACAATAACAGAAAAAAACATGGCTCTCAGACTGGAAAACCTGGAACTTAACATTTAGGTCGATGACATTGCAGCTCTTGTCGAGGCTCATTAGGAAAGATGACACGTGGTGTCAACACAAACGAGGGGGATAACTTTGTAAAGTGGTCTGAAAAATCATAAGGAAAAGGAAGAAGAAAAAGGATGAAAGAAGGAAAGAAAGGAGGAAAGGATAAAAAAGGAAGGGTTGGAGGGAGGGGAAGTAGAAAAGAATGAAAAGAAATGTAGGAATGAGTTAAAGATAGAGGGAAGGGCTGGAAGGAGGGGAAGGAACGAAAGAAGGAAGGGAAGGAAGGAAAGAAGGAAGGGAAGGAGGGAAAAGGAAGGAAGGAGAAAGAAAGAGGGAAAGGGAAAGAAAGAAAGAAGGAAGGAAGGGTGGATGAAAGGAAGGGAGAGAGAGGGAGGGCGGGAAGGAATGAAGGAAGGGCTAGAGGGAGGGAAGGAGGGAGAGAGGGAGAGAAAGGCAAGAAAGAAGAAAGGGATGATAGGAAAAAAGGAAGGAAGGATGGAAAGAAGGGCCAGAAGGTGGAAAGGAAGGAAAGAAGGAACAGAGGAAGGGAAGGAGGGAAAAGAAAGAGGGAAGGAAGGGAAAAGGAAGGGGGGAAAGTAAAAGAAGGGAGGGAGGAAGGAAGGAAGGAAGGAACTAAGTAATGAAGGAAGGAACTAAGTAATGAAGGAACGAAGGAACAAAGGAAAAGAAAAGAATAAAGGACTGAAGAATAACAGATAGAAGGAAGGGCTGGAAGGAGGGAAAGGTAGAAAAGAAGGAAGGGAATGAGGGAAAAGGAGGAAGAAAGGAGAGGGATAGAGAAAGGAAGGAAAGAAGGAAGTGAGGGAGGGAGGGAAGAAGGAAGGGAGGAAGGAAGGAAATCAGAGAGCAGAAAGGAAGGAAGGAGGAGAGGGAGACAGAGAGAGAGAGGGAGAAGAAGGAGAGAGAGAGATATAGAGAGATAGAAAGAGAGAAAGAGAGAAGAGCTAGGAGAGAAGAGCTTTGGCAGGAGCCAGGAAGGGGAGCTGTTGTCTGCTAAAGGTGTTTCTGAAGAACACCAGCCTCCACTCTGGGAGGATCTTACACACACACACACACACACACACACACACACACGCACTCACGCACACACACACACACACACACACACACACACACACACACACACCCTGGAGGAGCCCCAGACAAAAGGAACAGGGCAGCCTTAGAGGCTTCAGGAACGGGCCGAGGAGGCGAGGGAAGAGGAGCATGATTGATGGAGTTCTGGTTGGCTTATAAAGGGCAGCCGGGAGTGCAGGGAAATAATCAGGGAAAAGGGCGTCCCGTGCTGGCTTTCTCAGAGGGGCGAAATGAATCCGGCTCCTCTGCATTATTAACTTGTCAGGCAGGCTGATGATGAAAATCTGAAGGTCAGGCATAACAAGAAGCACCTTATGGGGGGGTCACGACCTTTCTCGAAGTGCTACACTCATGTTTATCTGCACCTAACCCTTATCCACCATTCTTCATTTGATAAGAACATTGGGGGGGAGGCGAGGCAAGGCGAGGAGGGGGCGACTCTGCCTTCATATGTATAAGTACCAGGGTGAAATTAGGCTTCCTGCGAAACTGATGGCGGAGGCTGGATGCACGGGGAAAGATAATAAAGCAGAAGGACACACGAGGGATGCAGGCAGAAATTGTTCGCTACAGCGAAACTCAATAAAGGGAACAAGAGCTCTCCTAAATGACAAATTTGGTACAGTGGTGCTAAAATCAGGATTCCCCCCGGAATTGGAGCAGCAATTCCAGCTCCACAGTACCACTTTTTATTTACTTTGGAGTGCCTAATGGCACAGGCTGGGTGCAGGGGAGGGGTATGGTTTTTTTTCTTTTCTTTTCGTTTTTGGTGGTGGTGGTGGTTGGGGGAGAATGTTTATTTCTTTATCTGTTGGTTGAAAACCAGGAGAGGAAGATCAGAGGGAACTATGCCATTGGATTTGGAGTGTGTGTGTGTGTGTGTGTGTGTGTGTGTGTGTGTGTTGGAATTCAAAAAGAGAACATTCATCTTGGTGGTGGTGGGTGTTTTAGGGAAGGTGAGAGGTTACCCTAGGTGTTCGCCATTTGTTAGGGACCCCGAGGAAGTGCCTGGAGTCCTCCTCTGGGTTACAGCCTGACTATCTGATGGACCACAAAAATACACATATCACTGGCTTAAAAAAATAAGGCTGGCACAATTGAGAAACCAGCCACAGAGGTTTCAAGTGATGCTTGCACGTCTAGCTGTTTGTCTCTAGCTGTGTGGTAAAGAGAGCTTGTTACATGTTGACTCTTTGATGGTAATGTGGAAAATAAGGCACATCTAAAGTTATTCCCTTCTAACAGGGAGGAAACACGTGAAATTACACAGGACAAGAAGTGTGGCAGGAACATTTGACCAAAACCATTTACCTGTGGAATATTTATGGTTATATAAATATGGCATATAGATATATATGACATCTATATAAGTATATCATTTATTTATTAATTATTATTATTATTATTATTATTATTATTTATTAAGCAGGGGAGCAGAGCTGAGGACCAAACTCAGGTCCTTGTAACTTACCAAACAAGTGCTCTTTCAGTGAGCTAAATTCCTAACTATATATACACATATATATGCATGCATATACATATATACACACATACATATATGTGCACATATATATTCATATATTCATATATATGCATATATGCACATATAATTTTTACATATATTTAAAGTTAGCTAAAAGTTTTTACCTCCTGGAAAGAAATACTCTAAAATAGGGAGGGTGGGAGGGAGGGAGGGAGGGAGGGAGGAATGAGAACATTTCTTAACCCTCCTTGGAGGTCTCCTTTTGTCTCTTGATGAGTGCATGCGACATGCTGATTTTCAGTCTTGACACTGTGAGTTGAGCTCATTGTTAAAATGAGAAGACTTTGATCATTCAGTGCAGATTTATCCTCTTTTATTTATTAGGACATTTTCACATTTTCTCCTCAGATTCTAAAAAGTCATCTCTATCAGTTGTTTTCAGTTCCCTCTTCCAGCTCATATGTGCAGAGATATGGTTCTGGATACACACGCCATGGAGGAACTAAGAAAAATAGACCCTAGGCTAGTTTGTTAGGTTCAGGTAGGGCTCGAGATATGACATCTGTAACTTGACCCAGCTGCCACTCAAACCTTGTACACTTGACCATCGGGCCTGTGCGTTTTGCCTCACGAATATCTATCTCCCTGTGCAGTAGACACTAAAACATTACCTTTCTCTTGTGCCTGTGTTTGTAATGTTTGCTTCAAAAATAGCTATGGTTTGTTAAATAAGGTAATATTCAACACCACTATTATGTCCAAGCATTATTTGTTTATTGCTTCGTTCATATTTTCTTTTCCCTTTATTCTTTTCCTTTTCTTTCTCCTTTGCTTTCTTTCTTTCAATCTAAAGAAAAGATAGGTTTATAATTAATGTGACTCTGACTCTGTGGCTTAGCCTAGGTTGACCCAGAAGACAGGAAGGGGGAAAGGAGAGAGAGAGACAAAGACAGACAGAGAGAGAGAGAGAGAGAGAGAGAGAGAGAGAGAGGCCCTTACTGTTCGTATGCCTGACATACTGGGTGTCTGATGATTTCCCAAAGGGCAGAACTAGCACTGTGAGCTCAAAAAATTGTTGTTGTGCAGTTGTTTTGGGGAAGGAAGGTTTAATTAAAAATAATCCTTTTGTTCTTTCATAAAGGAAAGAATATCACTCAGAATATGCTCTGCATAATATTGATCAGAAAATATTAAAATCTGTGCCTTATTCAAGAAAATCTTTAGAAAGTCAAAGATCAGACTTCCAATAGCTCCACTTGTGCAAATCTCATATTTGCACACATATATATTTCAAAATATCTTTAGGCCTTAAAAGTAGATTTTTTTTAGTGACTAAGTACACTGTCAACTACTCTGCTACATCTAAATGATACAGAGTATTACAAATATGACCTAGTTTTTGTTATATAAGAAGTGTAAAATAATATATTTTTTACTTACTTATCTTTTGTAAAATCTATGGATGTCTCCCTTAAAAACTGGGCCAGAACCTGCTGTCAATGAAAGCTATCTACCTGCTGCATGGAATTAGATGGAAATGGTTACAAATAGAATTGAGTACAATGAAAGTGATGCCATTGTCAGCCAAGGGCTTTAAGATTATAAAGTCAATTCCAGGAATAAGGCCTGGTGGCTCATCCCTGTAATCCTAACTATCTGGAAGACAAAAGTCAGAAGGACGACACTTCAAGGTCAACCTAGGTCCAAATTTATAGATCTATACCAACACAAATGTTGCCCATAACAATGTGGCTTACATAGAGAGTCAGCTCAGAAAATTGCTATCTAGGCTGGTCCAGGCAATAAATGTGAATCCTACCTGAACAAAAACTAAAGCAACGGGGGCTGGGGTAGCATTGTTCAAGATGCATTATCTTGTTGGATGGAAACCCCATTCTACAACTTTATTGGGGGGGGGGAGGGCAAGGGGGCAGGGAGTCCTGGGGCTTGAACTCAGGGCCTGAGTACCATCTTTGAGCTTCTTTTTGCTCAAGGCTAGCATTCTACCACTTGAACCACAGTGCCACTTCTGGCTTTTTCTATATATGTGGTGCTGAGGAATCAAACCCAGGGCCTCATGCATGCTGGATAAGCACTCAACCACTAAGCCACATTCCCAGCCCCACTGTACAACTTCTTAATATAAAGGGCTTAGGGAAAGTGGACTCAACTGGTCAACTGCTTATATAGCAAGCTCATGACCCTGAGTTCAAACCTTAATATCACCCAAATGAAAAGTAAAAGCAAAATAGATCTGTCACGAGATTCCTTCCCTGCTGTCTGAATTTTACCCCATGTCTCATGTCTTTGCTCTCTTGCTTTAACTGGTGCATGGGTTGCAGTATGCTGAGTGACTCTGAGAGATTCTTGTATGTGGATTGTCTGGTTGAAGGAGTTCATTCTATTCAACTTGGAGAATTCTAACAGACCTGGTAGTATCACCGGGGGATTGTGGGAGATATGAAACTCTAGTCCTACATAATGCAGGTGTGCTCACTCAACACCTCCATTTTAATCAGTGAGTCACATGTTTATCCATTCCATCGTGATTGAACTTGAGACTATTTGACATTTTCTTGGGCTCCATTTGGTTTAGGAGAGGGCCAGCCTGCTCTTCATTGCAGGGCCACCTCAGGTATCTGCCCCCACAGTACTTCCCACTGGTGAATTGACAAGGGAAAGCACATATAACCTTTCTCTCCTTTTCTTTCCTCCTGGCTGAGCAGAAAGCATCAAAGAGGAGGTGGAAGATGCTGGGGGAAGATTGTAATGGAAACAGAAATCCCTAGGGAAGTGGGAAATCTATTTGATAATTCAAAAGATAACTAAAAACAAATCACCCAATAGCAAACATTACTGCGCCAGTTAATTTTTAAGTGGCTATAGCAATAGCAAAGTAGATGTTCTCGCTCTCTTTTTTTTTTTTCTTTTTGGTATTAGTGAGACCAAGAGAAAACTGAATTCTATTTTTATGACATGTCCCATCAGCCACTCTTCTTTCCTAATCTTTGCATGTAAAAAATCATTGATATTATTAAAGATACTGGAAGGTGAATGCTACCCATCAGAAAATCTTTTCTTTTCTTTTTTTTTTAAATTTCTGAATCTGCAAGAAAACTCTTCCGTGACTTGTACTGCTGTCTTTTATTTTTATGCATTCTTCATTTCATAGGCCGATCGATTCAAGTCCATTTTGAATCTCAACGGGCGAGAACTTGGCATGGATGTGGGCTGGCCAGGTGCAAGTTTCTCCTCAAAATATGACAGAAGTCATGGCTGAAATATAGAGCAGCAAAAATGCTGGGGAGGGATGCCAAGCTGCAGCCGGGACCTGGCTGACTGCTATTAGCAAGGGGCAGATAGGCAAACTGGAGGCAGGGCTGGAGTGTGGCATGGAGCCCATTTGCATAACGCCATTTGCATAATCTAACTTTACACTAAAACTGAGAACCCCTGGCATCGCTTTGTTCTTTTACATTGGAGGCATTTCTATATAATTTTTAATATATATATATGTATATATAAAGGCAGTTTGGAGAAATAAAAATGCCAGCAGTGAATGACTCAGGAGGAGTGAGAATGAGAATGTTGTAATGATATCCAATGCTCTGAATGAGTATTCCTGTGACAACTCAAAATCCATAGTTTCAGCCGCCATCCTTAACAAGGAGCAGCTCCGTGGCACACTGTTTTATGTATGGAGCAGATGCTTGCAAAATAAGGAGTGAACACTCACTGGCTCCTCTTAGATAAACACAGCAGATTTAGTTGTAGCGCCATTACAGGTTATTTTTCATTATCTATTATTATTGTGGTTGCTGTTTTTAAACTAGGCACTATCCTATAGATCTTTTGCGTATCACTGATATTGAATCATGTTGCCAAGTAAAACCTTTTTCTATCCTGCCACTGTGAAAAGGCACTCAAATGGGGAAAGGAGGAGGAAGAAGAGGAGGGGGACAGAGGAGGAGGGGGAGAAGGAGGAGGAGGAGGAGGAGGAGGAGGAGGAGGAGGAGGAGGAGGAGGAGGAGGAGGAGGAAGAGGAAGAAGAGGAGGGGAGGAGAAGGAGGAGGAGGAGGAGAAGGGGGAGGAGGAGGGGGAGGAGGAGGGGGAGGAAGAAGAAGAAGAAGAAGAGAAGGAGGAGGAAACATTCCCCTGGCCCACTTCATGGAAGTCTCTTTTCCACAGATTTGGGGCTGAGAAGCAATTGAACCAGGGAAACTCTTCTGTGGGCCTTTGTGGCTTAGCCAGCTGTAGCTTTCTGTCCTGATTTAGTTGACCTAAAACACTAGGCGCCCTCAGCTCCTATGTATCAGCTGCACTGCCCTTCACTTCCCCTTCTTGGCCTCCACATTTCTCTTGTGGGATAAAACAATTGGAACTGTACCGAATGCTGCAGGATGAGTCCTGGAAGGAGCACAGAGATGTTTGTCTTGCAAAACCAGACACACATCTTAAAGATGCATTGCATTTCTGACTTTGACTTTGGACACAGCCAGGGGTGTGTGCAGCGTACAAACAGGATCAGGGGTACTGGCTCTCAGGCTGTTTTCCCTGACCAGCCTGTCTGCAAACACCTTCTCCAGTATACATGTCCACAGCAGACAGGCCTTGCCTCTCTCTTCTCCAAAGTTGCCCTTACCAAGCCTTCATTTGTGGCAATTTATGTCTTCATTCCTCTAATAAATACATTTCACAGGAGAATGTAGTCAAGAATTCCATGTGTAACCTACAAAGAAAAATGAGGGCAAGGGTGGGTCTGGGAGGAATGGGTAAGAATGCCGACAAGTGGGGCATTGAGCAAGATGGACTTTATTCATAAACTGCTTTGTTGAATGGCAACTCCTCTTTTTGTACAACTACTTAAAGATAATAATAAATGAATAAAATAAAAAAATAGAGCCAGGTGCCGGTGTCTCATGCCTCTAATCCTAGCTACTCAGAAAACAGAGATCTGAGGCTTGAGGTTCAAAGCCAGCCTGGGGCAGGAAATCATAGTATAAGACTGTTATCTCTATTTAACTAACTAACTAACTAACTAACTACAACAAAAGGCCAGAAGTAGAGCTGTGACGCAAGTGGTAGAGCATTAATCTTGAGTAAATGCTCAGGGACAGTTCCCAGGCCCTGAGTTCAAGCCCCAAGACCAGCACAAATAATAACAATAGTAATAATCAAATAATTAAATGCCTCAGAAAACATATTTTGAGCATGGAGGGTTACGCTCTCATTTTGGTTTAAGTGTTGCCTCTCCAACTGTTATGTGTCACAATGTTTAAAGCTTGTAGGACCTTCAAGGGAGGCAAGGTGCAGTGTAAGGTCATGGGGGTCTTGTATTCAACCAACTTGGAAGAAACTAATGTAGTTCTTGTGGGACTTTGCTTTGTCACTCTAAACAGTTACAATAAAGTAACAAGTCTACATCCCGAGGTTCTCATGGGAACCTAGACAATCCCATGCCCTCTCACCTCTAGAAACCTTTTTTGTTTGTGTAGTATCTAGACCCAGGTACTTTGTTATGGTAACAGCAACAAATGGTTGCAGAAAACTTGTTTGTTTTCCCCAAGCCATCTTAATTAAAAGGGAAATTACCTCTTGCTTGGAATGAGGGAATATGTGCTGTCGGGGAAAGAACCATGAAAAAGCCAATGAGTAATCTAGAATAGAGTTCTCTGCAGTGACTTGTCTTGCATTAGACCTTGGGGAAGACATTGGACTTCATTGGGCCCGGAATGAGTGAGGCAACTTCCTCTCTGGCCACTTTATGTTCGGAAGTTCTGCTGCTCAGCTCTCATACAACCCTATGGTTGGATCATGTCAGCGAGACTAAAAGCAAGACAATCAGGACTGAGTGAAGGTACTCCGAAGAGACTTAGTTAGGAATAAAGATATAATAAGGAGTAAAAGATCAGCAAAGACCTGCAAGGATTTGAAATCCCATAAGGCTTTCTATGCATCTCAAATCCAATGGGTTCCAGGGCTCAAAGAACAGCTGCAACAGCTTGGGAATTGCTCTGGGAAACTTTTATATCAGGAAGGTGTTAATGACTGTCATACACACAAACATACACACACAAGGAGAGAAAGAAGGAGGAAGAGAGAGAAAGAGAGAGTGTACGTGTTATTATGGTAAAAAAAAATACCCTTTGTGGGATTTGGGGTGAAATATTGTGAAACTGGTTTTTCAGTTGCTGGATTTCACCAGGAATCTTCTAGAAAAAATACAGTCTTTCTAGGATGTTTACAACTTTCAGGACCACACTCTTGTTGGTCTGGACAGGGATGACTGTTAACGCCTCAATAACCTGGTGCATCACAGAATGCAGTTTATTAAATATTGATATAAATTCAATTTGTTTGAAACTAGTCGAAGTGGAGAGCCAACAAATGCCTCAAAAATTGCTTTAATGATAGGAAATACAAACACTTTGGATGATAACTTTGAGGAGAATTAGTAATTCATGTGTCATTGGCATTTTTCGTAGAGAAGTACTGAGGTTTTAGTCACAGGTTGGATTTTTGGCTTGTTTTGTGTTTGTTTTTATGGAAATAGTGAGGAATGAACTCAGGGAGCTGGGTTTGCTCGGCAGCCCACCCTACTACTGAGCTGTGATTCCAATCTTTTATTTCTTCATTTTTTTTTTTTTTTGGCACAGGTTATTACTAGAGATAAGACCTTGAGTTTTGCCCAGATGCTGCAAGTGAACTGTGATCCTCCTATTTAGGCTTCCTGCAGTAGCTAGAGTGACAGGCACATGGCACTAGGTCTAGCTTCTACAGAGATGGTGCGTCACAAACTATTTGGCCCCAGACTATGTTAACACCAGGCTCCTCCTTATCTTCTGTTCCTGTGTAGCCACTATATCCAACATTGGTGAGAAGAGGTCTCTCTTTGCCTGGCCCAGTCTCAAACCTTGATTCTCTTGAAATTAGCCTCCCAAGTAGCCAGGACACACCCCCCCCACCCGTGTCCAGCTTTGCTCTTACAATTTTTATTGTTGCTTCTTACTCATTTAGTTCTGAGCCAGTTAGTACTGTGTTCTATATGATCTTATTAACGTACACTCTACAGAATGATTATTGTTATCCCTCTCTTTAACAATGAAGACAAGTTAGTGATGTTTATTGAAATATATGGTCTATAAAAGAGATGTTGAGGAGGGTGACTCAGTGGAAGGGAAGACATGGACCATGATTTCAAGTTTCTTCTGCTTTGAACAACATGCTAAAGGTATCTTGCACTCAGGTATCTTGCCATGTTCTTTGATACTTCTTATGTAGTTGGACCCTCTTTGGGGGACTTAAAAACCATGAGATATTGACACAGAATATTTCATGTTATGTCCCTTCTGAGGACAATCACTAATGTTGGAGTTGTCTCATCATTTCTCCAAACATGTGACTGTCTTTGCCAAAACCACTAATAATAATAATAATAGCAGAGAAACTATTGCTTGACTTACATGAACTGAGTTTTCACACCACTTCAGTTCATCACCTTTTTCACCAAGCATCTGTGAGGCACTAAGGTCACACATGTGCAAGGTATTGTGGGTACAACTTAATGAAGACAGCTCCGTGTATGCAGTAGTGAGAAAGACACAAGCGTAAAGACACTATTACAGTAAGGTATAGGAAGGCTGCAAGGCTGACACGTGTGTCAGATGCAATGAATATTCTAGCCAAAGGTATTTGCCCTAAAGGAATCTTGGTTTCTCATATTTTTGGGCTCACAGTGTAAATTTTCTTGCCTGTGTGTAAGATAGGAAATTGAACTTTGATTTTAAAAAACAATTTTTTTTTGTACAGGCACTGTTGAAAAATCTCCAAACCCTAGTAAAATTCAGTACATTCTGAACAGCCTAGAAAGTTCCTGGGAGTTCTTCCTGCCTGGGTCTGTAAGTGGAGGGAGAAAGAGTTTATCCTTCAGCTGGAATCAATTTTTTCTACACCCATCCACTTACTAGAGAATTAATTGTTTCGGAAGAGGCTCAATTTTGCTGGGAAATCCAGGAAAGATTTTAGTTACAGCTCTACATAATAAAGCAATTGTGTAATTAGTAATACATTTCTCATTCCTTTAGTGAGTCAGGGAAAAAAAAAAAGGAACACATGTATTGCTTTAGTGTAAATTCTGACACTGAAGGCTCACCTCCATCCCACCCCCCCCCCCCTTCCCAGGAATTATACCATAAAAATGTCAAGTCACAAGTTTACTGTTCCTACTAATATTCTCAAATATTCTCTTAGGCTGACATCCCTTCAATTAAAATTAAACAAAACTGCAATCTAACATGTACACTTCAAGGAAGAAGCTTTGGAGCTTACGGCTGCTCTTCGAATTGATTTTTTTTTTTTTTTTGATGATGCATCTGCAAAACTTGGCTTGCACAAGATGACTGGCGATTGTATTTAAGGACCAGTCAGTGGAAAACACACACACACACACACACACACACACACACACACACACAACTGCTTTTAAAGATCATAAATTAACAGCTGGAATAGACTACACATGTCTCCAGGTATTCTCAGCTATGAAGACAAATCTGGAGATTCTTTATTTAATTCTTTTATTTAATGTTTGTGGTGCCATTAATTTGGTGCCCACGCCTTTCTAACATATAGAGGGTTTCTTTTTCTTTTTTCTTTTTTTGTTTTTTTTCAGAAAATCACATCAGCAAGGAAGCTCGGGTGGTGTCATTTTCAGTTGCTCAATTTACAGATTTTTTTTATGGGGGGGGGGGAAAGTCCTTTCTCTGGATGGTTCCCACAGCAAAGCAGTGCATACGAGCTTTCTCACGGGAAGGGGGGAGGGAGGAGAAGGAAGATATCTAGTGCGGATACTTTAGGCTGGCTGCTCCTGCCAGCAAACTCCGTGGGGATCACCCTCTGAGATAGGAAGTTGAACTAAGAGAATCTCCATGGCACTTCCTCGGAATGGAATTTAGAAGCCTTCTTTGGCTCTCTCTCTCTCTCTCTCTCTCTCTCTCTCTCTCTCTCTCTCTCTCTCTCTCTCTGTCTCGCTCTGTCATTCTCTCTCGCTCTCTCTCTTGCTCTCTGTCTCTTCCTCTCCCTCTCTCTCTCTCTCTCTGTCATTGCCAAATCTTAATGCACAATGTTTTATTGGTGCCTTTAAGGCAAGTATTATTTAATGACTCAGAGTTTTGTAGGGCCAAAGCACTTTCCTCATTCTTAGTTAAGCACCTTTTAGAAGCTCATTGAGTCTTTTTCTTGGGGGTGAGGGCGAGGGGGTACCACTTAAAGGTAAGAGATAATATCCTAAACAGCTTAAAAGGGCTGCGTCCTCCCAAGCCAAGTTCACAAATGGTGTTCTGGCTTGGCCAGTGTCTGGAATAATCATGTGTGGAGGCTACAGTAATGGTGTTCTTAATGGAGGCATGGTTTGTGTAGCCTTAAGGGACAATGGGACAACTCGAAAAAGTCCACAGTATGGTGGAACTTCCTCCCTTGCTTTAAAGTATAGAGACCATGAATCAAGTGTTTCCTTTCCATCTTCTAAACTACAATTTCGTTTTCATTTAGCTGCCGCAAACTATGCAAGTGATTCCAAATTTCTAAATTTCTTTAAAAAATTCAACATCTCACATTATAGAAAATCTGATTTATAACCAGTTTTATGTATTGAAAAAGACGGCATGACATTCTGTTTTCAGATGAGAACATGAGACATTTTCCAGATAAACAGATACTGTTTGTAACAGAAAAATGAGTTTTTTTCCAAATAAATTGATATTATTTGTGATGTTGTTGAATGTTATCCAAATTTGATCTTTTCCTAAATGTGAATGATTGATTCAGCATTTGTGTTTAAACACTGTTAGTATCAGAAGGCTAGCAAGAAGTCTAAGGAGGTGGAAATGCATTGTGGAGAAGTTTCTCTTCCGGATCCTGCAGCCAGACTCTAAGTTCAAGTCCCAGCCTAAGCTTTGTCCCCTATGTGACCTTGAATAAGTCATTATATTCATCTCTTTCTTTGTGATACAGGATGATAGAGCTTTCTCCTCCACCAACATTGTGAGATAACTTCTGACAGGGTATAGGTGTTCTCTGCGGATGATTTACTATATACCAATGCTGTGGGTGACAATTATTACATACTCTACAAATGATACACTTATTTACTCCTCATAAATGTCTTTATTTTCTCCTTGTGTGGAAAAAGCCCACCCATCTAGTAAATGCCCACTCAATACCTCTCAAGTAAATAACTTAAGAAGTCATGGGCACCATCAAATGGTAGAGCATTTGGAGTTTTGGAATCACCAACTTTCTGTTCTTTGGCGAACTGGGGAAAATCATAAAGCAGACGATGCTTTGTCATTCGCCATCTTGCTGTCCAGCTCTTCCTCAGTGTGACACTCCAATGGTGTAGTCCAACCTAGCCACCACTTCCCTGACGTAGTTCCAGCCTCCAGGATTGAGAAAAGGGAGGCCCAAAAATACAGGAGAGAAAAGAAGGAATTGCCCATGTCACATTTTGTTTACATAGAATTGTCAGGCGTGCACGGGGAGGGGGGGGGTGAGGAACTAGAAGGCTGGGGAAACCGAGCTTTTCATTGGATAACCCCACATATGTGGGAGGGACTATGTGTCTCTAAAAGGAAGGCAGAAGAGTGACAGGCTGGTATTTGGTGGCTTTTCCTGTGGCACACTCTGCTGAGTAAAACAAATGGTGCAAGTTCTGCGGGGAAGATGCGTTCCAAGTTACCAGGAGCAGTACGCCCAAGACCTGACTGATGTGAGAACTTAGCTTGCTGTGTTTTGAGTGCCATGATGTCCCACCAAGGAGCAGGCAAGGATGATGGTGGATACTTCATGGTTGTTGATCAAAAGCATTCAAGACTTTCAAGTCTTCATTTTCCTTTTCCTCAGGTCATCAAAAGCTTGAGAACTAAAAATATTAAACAGTGCCAAGGACAGGAAAAAAAGTGTGACTAGCTAGTGTCCTAGTGAGGCAGAGAACCATACTTGGTAGCTGAAATGGCCGGCAGGGGTTGGGGTTACACATAGCAGCTCCCCTAAGACACATAGAGGAAGAGGGAGAAGGAAACAATTATAGGCAATTAAATGATTGCAAATGTGTGAAAGTCTGTGAAGGAGATGAGCGGGGTGCTAATAGCGTGTGTGTCATGAACCATCTAATGTTGCTTGACTTACTGGAGGGCTTTTCCACAGAAGTGATGATTTGATTCAGACCTGTAGGAGGGCAAAGGATTGGGAGGCTGCTAGGAGGAAGGTAAAGGAGTGTGTGTGTGTGTGTGTGTGTGTGTGTGTGTAAGAGTGAACAGAGTTTGATGATGATCCCCCAAAGCTTGTGTGTTGAAAGCTTGGTCCTCAATGTGGTCTTGGAGAATGGCAGGAAACTCGAAGCATGAAGTTAATGGAGATGCTACTACAGAAGAAATGGATGTAGTACTTATGGCTAGTTCTCTTATTTAAAAAGTAGAGACCCCGGGCTGGGGATATGGCCTAGTGGCAAGAGTGCTTGTCTCGTATACATGAAACCCTGGGTTCAATTCCCCAGCACCACATATACAGAAAATGGCCAGAAGGGGCGCTGTGGCTCAAGTGGTAGAGTGCTAGCCTTGAGCAAAAAGAAGCCAGGGTCAGTGCTCAGGCCCTGAGTCCAAGGCCCAGAACTGGCCAAAAAAAAAAAAAAAAAAAAAAAAAAAGAAATAGAGACCCTGAGACCTCAGGAATTTCTCTCTTCCCAATAGTGAGTATGAGGACACTTCAAATTGACACAATATTTGACAGTTATCAGCCAAACTAGTGATAATAGTTTTAGTTCTTTTTAGACATAAAATTCTCAAAAGGCCTAATCAAAATTTAGATAACCCATGAAAGTTAATGAATTTGTCAGCCGCAAATGATTTCTACGGCTAACTCCATTTTTTTTGTTTAATGTTCTTTAGTCCTTGGGAGTGGGAGAGGGTGGAGAAGCCACAACTACCCTAAAAGTCAACAAAATGGCAAAATAAAGAAACAAGTAAATAAACAAGGATATAATACAGTAAAATGACCTTCATATTGTCTTTCTGGTATGAGAAAAAGGAAAGGGAGAGGCTTTTTCAGGGCTGATGGAGTCAGTCCTTGTAATCATGAAGAAAAATGAAGAAGTCAGACTACGGTGGCCCCAGGACAGGCAAGTTTGTGACAGTCTTTTTCGTGTGGATTCACAAGCTGGAGGTGAACAGGAAGAAGTGAGGAAATGACCAAAATCGAAATTAAAAGTGTTTAGTTGGCTAGCATTGACCTTACATTCATGTGTATTTTCTTCCTTTTTTTTTTTTTAATTGTCAGTCATGGGGCTTGAACTCGGGTCCTGGATACTGTCCCTGAGCTCCTTTTTCCTCAAGGTTAGGGCTTTACCATCTTGAGCCACAGTACCACTTCTAGTTTTCTGGTGGTTCATTGGAGATAAGAGTCTCATGGACTTTCCTTCCCCATGTGGGATTTGAATCATAGTCTCAGTCTCCTAAGTAGCTAGGTTGACAGGTGACTTTTGTAGCTTTTTGGTGAAGACTTTCATCTTGCTCTTTATTTTAGAATAGCAACTTACAATTGAACTGAGGGAGGGGTGTCCCTGGCTCAGGCCAGGGGGAGCTGGGCTCACACAGTGTCCAGCTAGCCTCTGAGGCCATGACCACATATTAAACTCACTGGGGTCCAGTTACCAGCAGCAAAATGCTCCCCCTTTCTTGGGTCTGGCTGTGGGTTTGTTGTTTTTGTTGTTATTATTGTTTTGTTTTGTTTTAGAAAGCAGACATAAGTAGAAAAGTAGAAACATGTCAAGTTTTGCAATACAGGACTAGAAAGATAAGATATATACTTGTATAGATGTATGCACATAGGTGTACATGGATAGGTTGATCAGTGATGTGGTAGTTACTTGTAAATTTGTTACTTCAGGTGAAAGAAGAAAGTAAGGAGCTAAATATTCTGCTTCTGCTTAATAAAACACACATACACACAAAAAAATATCCAGGGATTGAGAATGTGGCTTAGCAGCCTAGCATTGCACAAAGCCCTGGGTTCGATTCCTCAGCACCACATAAACAGAGAAAGCTGAAAGTGGTGCTGTGGCTTAAGTAGTAGAGTGCTAGCCTTGAGCAAAAAGAAGCCAGGGACAGTGCTCAGACCCTGAGTCCAAGCCCTAGGACTGGCAAAAAAAAAAATAATAGTATTCATGCTTGGCATTTGATTTGTTTGAGGGGAGTGGTATTCTGTATTCTAAACTAAATTGTGGCAATTCTGTTAAAATAGGAGAGCCTGTGGCTCAATTGGTATAGTACTAGCCTTGAGAAAAAAAAGAAAAAAAAAGCTTTGGGATAATGCCTAGATCCTGAATTTAAGTTCCAAGACTGGGGGGGGGGGATAAATAAAGCCTAAAATATCTTTGCAATTGTTATCAGGTTTGGTTTAAATATTCAGGAGAATTAATTTGGACCTATACTGATCACAAATCTTAACTCTATTTGATATAGAAGGATTTTTTCCCCTTACTAGGAATAGTTCATTTTGTCCAGTTAAAATTGGCTAGAATCAATTGCAAGTTAATTTGAAAACATTATCATTTTGACAAAAAATATACCAAGATATTAGCTGTGGTTATTTCTGGGTTTGCAGATTGGGTATGAATCTTTTCTCCTCGTGGATGTGCATATGGGTTTTCCAAGTTTTGTGCCATGAGATAACTGTGTTTCTGAAATAATCAAGTAATTAAAAATGATAAAGGTAGGGGCTGGGGATATAGCCTAGTAGCAAGAGTGCCTGCCTTGGATACACGAGGCCCTAGGTTCGATTCCCCAGCACCACATATACAGAAAACGGCCAGAAGCGGCGCTGTGGCTCAAGTGGCAGAGTGCTAGCTAGCCTTGAGCGGGAAGAAGCCAGGGACAGTGCTCAGGCCCTGAGTTCAAGGCCCAGGACTGGCCAAAAAAAATAATAATAATAATAAAAAATGATAAAGGTACATTGTTATTTCTTCATAGGAAGAAAAGTAATTGGGCCCAAGAGGAAATCAACCAAAAATGTCTCTTTTTATTCTTTCAACTATTTACATTCAGAAAACACACAGAAAACTAAATCAGGTAGAATATTATTCGATTACGTATTTATTAATCATATTTAACATTGTTTCACTCTGTTCATTCTGTGTGTGTGTGTGTGTGTGTGTGTGTGTGTGTGTGTGTGTGTGTGTGTACAGTCCATCCTGAAGTTTGAACTTAGGTGCTGCCCTGAGCGTCTTTTGCTCAAAGTTAGCTCTCTGCACTTGAGCCATAGCTCTAGTTCTGGCTTTTTTATTTTTGAATAGTTTCAGGGACTTTCCTGCCTGGGCTGGCTTTCAAGATCATTCTCAGATCTCAGCCTCCTAAACGGCTAGGATGATAGCTGTGAGCCACCAGCACCCAGCAATATTGTTTAAGTCTCTAAATATTTCCTCCCTTCACCAAACAAATTCAAAATATTCTTCCTCCCATTTTCTGAAAAATGAAATATATTATTCACTTAAAAATCATTCGAAACTCTTTTCTTTTTCCTGTGTTTTCTTCACAGAAAATGGTAGTATTGTTTTCATAACAAGATTTCTGTTTCCATTTGATGTGCAAGCATTTAGTACATTTAGACTTCAGCATATTTCCCTCCAGGTTTTCTGCTTACAGGGATGTTGGAAGATCCTCACATCTTGACTTCTTATAAATCCTAGAAACTACTTCTGTCCCAGATTTGTGATTCTCCTGCACCAATCTCTTTTATTATTTTATCATCGTTTAAAACCCCCTTATCTTGTAAGCACTTACAGAGACTCTCTAACGAGAACTTCGGGAGCAGATTAAGTTTGCTTTTCAAAACCATCCATCAACAGAGATAGGTTTTTTTTTTTGTTAGTGTTTTCTTTTCTTAAATCATTTTGTTATTGTAAGGTGCCTCTGGATAGCTGGCATGATAATAGGCTATATAAATGATTTTGTCCATATTTGTGTTGTATATACTTTATTGTAATAGCACTCTCGGGTCAAAAGCAGCCAATATTATTCCGATTAATTCCTGTCTAGACACTCATAAATTGTCCCTTAATTTGCAGAGAGAAAACGAAGTCGTATGAAGCATAACCTTTCCTTGTTTGCAGAAATGGGGATCTGGTTTTTCTAGGCTACAGGGAAGCTCATTTCATGTCCTTCAAATCCAGCAGGCCTGCTTCCAAGAGTGAGAATTTTCTTTTACTTCGCTTGGCCCCAGGTAGCTAGCCAAGGCCTGCCAATTGGGAAAGACACAAAGCCTCATTCTCCAACATGGAGTTTAAGACAAACACTCGTCTTATTTGCTCATATTCATCTCCCTAGAAGAAAAGGAAAAATTGGAAAAAAAAAAAAAAAGGAGGAGAAGGAGGAGAGAAAATAGCTCGCTTAATCCCAATACTAACACTCTATTGATTCACATTTGTGTTCGGTATTTATCAACGTGCATGGCATACAATGGCCCCTCTCATGGAGGCTCTTATGTTCAAGGGAAGGCCTGATCATGTTAGAGAAAGAGATAAAGCACGCTGTTTATCCAGCCCTAATTTTATGTAATGTAAACCTTTCAAACATTTCACATGGGAGTGGAAATGCATGTCCGAATGGAAAACCAAATGCATAGCAAATGGACTTATCTAAAAGCTAATTATGGTGCCAGAGTTTCTGTCCGCAAAACGTCCCCCGTTATTTCCTAAACTTGATTAATGAAATGAACCCTCCTTGGGCTCTTGCAACCACTTTCTGTGGACCTCATTAAACCAAGAATAAATGCATTTGCGCTTGGGAGCCCAGCTCAGGGATTTTTTTTGTTTTGTGACATCTAGTGTTCACTGTTTGGAAATGATGCCCGTGGTATGTAACCCAGTAGGCTAACTCTATGCAGAGCCAGAGGATAGATTGAACACCAGGAGCCACGGATGTAAACCTTGCATAGGACTGCATGGCCCCTTGGAGATGTTTATTGCCTAGTGGCAGCTGTATTTAATAAAATATTAGTAGCCACTTGAGGATTAAAGGTGTAACATAACTCTCTTTCAATATAACAATTCCATAAATTCAAATATGAGACCTTTCTTCTATGAAGACGCATGATTTGGCTACAATGAAAAGGAAACTTGGTATGTGCTTTTAAAAACCAGATACAGGGCATATTGTAAGTTCAATGACTCACAGAATGGATTTGAGCATTGACCGTTAGAAGTAAGTTCCAGGGGCGGCTCTGAGGGTTGACTTTCTGTTTTTTCCTTTAAATTTTACTCTTATTTTTTCCTATTTTTCTAATGTTTTTATTATCTTTAAGTAGTTGTACCCAAGATCTGCCATTCAAGAAAGCAATTTTTGAATACAGTGAGTCATGATTACCCCTTCTACCCCTCTCAACTCACACTTTCTCTCACTTTTCTTGACTTTTTTGGTATGTATTAAGTTGTTTTGTAAAATTATGTGATATTTAACAAAAGAGTTTATGTATATAATGCATCTCGATCTGTGTTAGCCCTTCAGAATGTTCACGCCCCTTCCACCCACTGCATCCCTTATTCTCCTCAATGATGTGGTATATGCAGTTCATTCTTCACTGCATTCTCCCCTGTGCCCCTCTTCCTTCATCTACCCCTCTTTTCTTGCCCTCCACTCCCCTTGCAAATACTTATTTCCTAGTACTTTGTGACTGCAACACTAAGGTCTCAGCGATGCTGTTCACAGAGCTCGCTCCCTTTCTTCCCCCTTTCTTCAAGGCTCTGAATGGTGCCCCCTTCTACCACATACCTAGTACAGCAAATGTAAAGGGCATGCTAAGGGGGCTTGCAGGGGTCATCCATGTGACACTTCATTGCTATTGCCAAGTTGATAAGGAACAGAGAAGTCCACATTGGCCCTTCTCACCGTAGAATTTGGGTTGCTTTGGCTGGTGCTTTTAAAATGACATTTTCAGCCCAGTGCCAGTAGTTCACACCTATAATCCTCACTACCCAAGCGTCTGAGACTTGAAGGCTAATGATTCAAAGCTAGCCCAGGCAGGAAAGTCCAGGAGATTCCATCTCTGAAATAACCAGCAAAGAGCTAGGCCAGAGGCATGGCTCAATGGCTAGAGTGTCAGCCAAGCAAGCAAAGTCAATTAGGTTTCAAGTCCCAGACTTCAAGCCTTGGTACTGCTGTTTAAATAAATAAATGAATAGCTGTTTGCTTGCTTCCCCTTATAAACATGCTTTCTAATTTTCCGTAGTCACCATGACTT
This sequence comes from Perognathus longimembris pacificus, assembly GCF_023159225.1. NCBI lineage: Eukaryota > Metazoa > Chordata > Mammalia > Rodentia > Heteromyidae > Perognathus > Perognathus longimembris. The sequence continues at coordinate 35,352,346 of NC_063180.1, read as the reverse complement.
CCTAGCAGCTTTTACTTTCTAGAATACCCAGGAGATAGACTGAATCATGAGACCTATTAGAAAATGTCAGGGAGGAAAGATATGCAGAGGATCATGGGGAAGAGAGGCAGGGAGCTAGATGAATGACTAATTTCAGACCAGAGCAATAGATCACCTAGTTCAGAGAGGCCTAAGCATTGCACAAGGGGTCCATTGGAGAATTGTTTGCAGGGAAAAAAAGAAATCCCCTGAAATAACTCCAGAAGGAGAGAGTGAGGGCTGAACAAAAGATAATGTCAGAAACTACAGGAACTGTGATTCGGTTTCTGGATATGTTGGTAAAGTTGACTCCATCAAATTTCACTACACTCAGAGGAAAATCTGGAGGGGAGGAGAGAAATGTGTCACACTTCCATTATCCAATCTGGAGCACAAGAACAAAGGAGGGGCCACAAAGAGACCTGGAGAAGTCACTCTGAGGAAAGAGTGATGGTGAGAATTTCGGTAGGATGTCAAGGGAAAATCATCCAGCAAGGGGTGGTGTGCAGCTCCAGATTGGTTTTGCCTGGAGAAAGGGAGGCGGGTGAGTGAATGGTAGGAAGGTTGAAACCACTCAGTGCCTAACGTCCTTTGGGAAAGTGAAGTGACTCCACGCACGTCAGAGTTCACACACAGAGCCAATGAAGGAAGAGGCAGAATCTGAGAGGTGAAGAAGAATCCAGATAAAGAAGAGCAGGTGATAGTCAAATCCCACACTTGTATTTCTAGCTTGGATGACACCAAGAAGGTAGCTTTCCAGATGGAAAAAGATCAGTGATAAAAATTGATTCTCCCTTCCTTTTCATGGGAGTTATTTTTGTGTAAGGTTCCATTTCCTTTCTAATCCACTGTAAGGATAATGAAACCTGTGCTTTCCTGACTATGCTAACCTCTAGTCTTTTTTTTTATTTTGTTTTGAGATGCATTTCATTTCAGTTGTGTGTTCACTCGATTAGAATGTTCGAAGTGACCCTCCCCGCCTGTACTCCTTTGCTGATTTATTCTCCTGTGGAATACTATGATAAGGTTGGAGCTCAGGAAACAGGACTTAAGACGTACAAAATTTCAATCAAGATGAACTTTAAAATGTAGAGTCTGAACTGAATTCGAATCTCTAATCCTAGGAAAGAAGAATCACACAGCCCAATCAGATCAGACTATGTTTGGGGCAAACTTCTCCAAACGCAGGTCAGAGCAGATGCTACCGTTGCTATGGTAACTTCTGAGCGTGTATGTGTGTGTGTGTGTGTGTGTGTATGTGTGTGTGTGCGTGTGTGTGGTTTTCTGTCTTGCTTCTGCAGTTCCAAAATAAGATAAAGGCTGCTAAAAATTCAGAGTCCATTCTTGTATGAGCAGGAAGAAAAATGCGTATCTAGTATTACTTGGATGCTAGTGATATTTTTTATATGTATTAAGAAAACGATGGAATTATTTAATTACCTTTGCTAGCAAGTTTACAGACAAGTACCCCTCTATCATATTGCATATCCACAAATAGGATTATTTACATCCAATCTAAGGAGTGCTGACTGGTGCCATTGAAAGCTGTAGCTGTATCAGCATTTAAATTCCCACTTTCCTGGGCAAAAACCCAACTGAATGATTCAATTAAACTCGTTATGTTATATATTATCCAGAAGTTCACAGTATAAAGTGATCCTCCTAGGCTGATCCCCTGCCTTTATGATTGCAATTTGGTAGCAAGATAATTTCCAAGGACTATTTTCCTTGAACTGCCATGAAAACGTCAGGCCATAACGCACTTTTTGATGCGGATTTTATGAACGGCACTCCGAAAATCAACCATTCTTTTCAAGCACAGGCAATAAATAACCTTCATTATTCATCAGAGTGTAAATATGCATTTGTGTTTGCAAATATGGCGCTTTCCTGAGCAAAGCAGCCAGCAATCAACAGCTCCTTCAGCCATTTAAGGAGGTAACGGATGGATGTCAGTCGCTTTAATTGCTTAAGACCAGCTCTACAGCAAGCACTCAGTTGTCACGGAAGCTTCTGCGTGTTTCTCTCCATCCAGTGCTCCATGGATTGAAGAATAGCATATTATAGACACACTCCACTGTTAGGGATTGAGTTTTAACTCACATCCTCAAGAGATCCATAAACACATATTTTCCCCCTAGTGTTTTAAAAAGAATTTGCTTTCTATTCCTTTTGCATTTATCAAACCCATTTAGCCATGCCTCTAAGTGTAGCCATTTGCTGGTCAGTTGGAGATGGAGTCTTGCAGACTTTTCTGCCTGTGATGGCTTCCAGCTTCAATTCTTCAGTTCTGAGATTCTCCTGGGTAGGATTGCAGGAATGAACCATCAGGGTCCAACTCCAAAGAAATATTTTTAGCAGAGTTAATTTCTTAGCATACTTCAGTCTTAAGATTGCCATGCTTAATGATTTCCTTTTCAGAAGACACTATTGCTGGTCACCTGTGGCTCATGCCTGTAACCCTAGCTACTCATGAGGCTGAGAGCTGAGGATCACAGCTCAAAGCCAGCCTGGACAGGAAAGCCCATGAGATATTTGTCTCCAATTAAATATCAAAAACCCAGAGGTAGAGTTGTGGCTCAAGTGGTAGAGGGCTAGCCTTGAGCAAAAAAGTTCAGGGACAGTGCCCAGGCCCTGAGTTCAAGCTCTCCCCCCACTCTCTCTCTCTGTCTCTCTCTCTCTATCGCTCACTCTTCCTCTCTCCCTCTCTCTCTTTCTCTCTCTCTCTCATACACACACATACACACACACACACACACAAAAGACACACAAAAGTCTATCTATAATGTCATTTTGTTTGCATTTTGTTTTTCTCCTAAGACAGAGAAGGGCAAGAATATTTGATACTAGTTTTCTAAAAATACCAAACAGCAGACATAATACATCAGCTGACTGATAAATCAGTGGTATTCTGTGAAGCCAGCCATTCTGTGTCATCTGCTTTTGGAACTGAGGAAACAGCTTTTACTGCCCATTTCTGGAATCCATACACTTGTGCCCAAATCTTCTCCCACATCAACTCTCAGCTGAGTTTCCTTAGTAAGTTGATATTTCTTTCTACTGCAACCTGTAGGGTTGACAGTTACATCTCCATCTTCTGCAGCTAATGGTTTCTTATTTTCTAGAACTGTGTTGTCAGTTCCTTTGATCATCAGTGTGTTTATCCTGAAACTTTACCATGCCTGCCATTGCACAAAGACATGTACTCGGTAGGTACTAAGGACATAAATACATAAATACTAAGGACATAATTCACTCTGTAATGATCGGAATCTTTGACCCTCTTACATTCTAATATATGAAACATGATGGCATTTGTAGCTAGGAACTTTTGGAAAGTAGCTTCTTTCTTTCTATTTTATTTTTTTCTTTCACTACTATAACAGCATACCTGAGTCTGAGTAATTTGTAAAGAAATGAGTGCAATTTGTGATCTGGTAAGTCTGAGAAGTGTAAAAGCAGATGCTGGCCATCAGGAGTGTTACTTCTTGCCTTATAATGTGGCAGAGGTCTTCACATACTGAGGAGGATAGTAAACAAACAGACAAAAATGATCAGATCTTATACATTCTTTCCTCAGCAAGGTGACTCCTGGGATAACTAATGCATGTTCTTGTGAAAGGCCTTCCTCCACCCATGAGGGTGGTTGTCTCTTGACCTTGTTACCTCACTTGAGAGCATCTTCATGATTCAATGGATGGACTATAGAGGCATCTTCTGAAAAAGTCTCCACTAGAAAGCTGTGTGTGTGTGTGTGTGTGTGTGTGTGTGTGTGTGTGTGTGTGTGTGTTTGTGAGTCACTGGATTTTGTGGCATTCAGTCTGGATGTTGCTAAAACACATCATGAATACCCTAGGAATGCTCAAGGGCAAAGCAGCACACAGACTTTATGGGGAAACATTTCTTCTGAAAAATATTTATAGCCATCAGTATTCCGAGGAAAATAATTTGGGAAACACTGGAAGAAATGGCAAAGGTCTCTGATAGCTTTAAATTTTTTACTTATTGTGTCTCAGAATGTCATCTTAGAATAAAAGAAAAAGAGTTCAGAAAAGTTGGCATAGATAGACACTTAGAAGCACAGATAATGGTAGCAACCCAGGAGAAGCCATAACAACCTCTATTCAGATAATGATGACAAGCTGAAGTCTGTAACACAGGAAGAATTACAATAGTAAAGGAATTTGGGGAGCTCCAAAATGTTATTTAACAATATACTACGTATGGTTTTTGTCAATCAGTATGAGGATCACTTCTAAAGTTAATTGTCCAGGACAAAGCACAAACAGGATTCTGAATACGCTGGACTGATAGGAGAGGATGAAGACAGAGTGGAAACCGTCCCCCCCCCCCTTCTTTTTTTCAAAGAAAGAAAAGGAAAATGGCAGAAAGCTCTGTGTCTCTACTGTGGACCCGTGGGTGTTCTGTACCCACTTCAGTGAGCCTGCCAGTCTTACCTACTTCTTGCCCTTTGAACCTATTCTTCTTTTTCTAATATTTGTAGCTTTTATTACACTGTATGTCTGGGAGTACGAAGCTTTTTTTTTTGTCCTCCTGAGATCCTTTAAGTTTCAAAATACCCACTTGAAAGATCCTTCTCATATCTCTTTGTAAGACAAACTTTACTTACTTTTCTTGAATTCTAGCTCAAATTTCACCTTGTCAATGAAGCTTTCCATCAAACTTTGAGCCAGCCATGTAATCATCCCATATGAACTGCCCCCTAAAACCTGCTTGGTACTATAATGGTTTTCAACATTCAAGAAGGCATGTATATTCAAAGAATAATTATTTCCCTTTGTATGCATGCATATTATTTTATCATTACTTCATGGGATTTTTAGTAACTCCCCACGAAGTTTGTATTTCTGCCAAGGCACATTACTACAGAGTTAGTGGATCTGTAACTGAAGGCAAATCAATGAATATTTCTTCAGCCATTTCTAGATGTCTTATACATTGGGTTTAGGAGTCCCTTGGGCACAACTGGAGGTTAGTATATAAAAATGTGAGTACAAAACAATAGGAGAATAGAAACATTATATTCATGAAGCTTAAATTCCTGTAGAAGATTTATGAAATGATTGCAAACAAATGAGCAAATCATTCCTTTGTGGAGAGGATTTGATTAAGCCAACCACTTCACCCTTTTTATATCATTAAATAAAAGTGCAGGCCCTTCCATTGGTCTGGCATAAATGAGTGTTGGTTTGGGCCCATCACATTCTGTCATTCACATTGTGTTCAAGATTCTTCTGGTGAAGTAATAGGTATTCTTTCATATGTCTTTCCTATCTCCTTGGTTTTTTTTTCTGAGTATAGCTAGAAATGTGGACCAAGACAGTCCATAGCCCCGAATGATCATGAATTCTCTAGAAATATTTCCTTTGGATGACATCAATTCATGAACTGATGATGATAACAGATGTTTAAGCCAAGTCTAGAATCCTTTCATGATCACTTTTCCATTTTGACCACAGGCATACTAGAAAATATTCTCATAGATATTTCAGATTGCATATCTTTTTCATATGAGTGCATATGTGTGACTGTTGATGTATGTATAGGAAGGTTTAAAGATGTTTGAACACAGAGATATATACTTGCAAAGTTGAGGAGATCCCAAATCATAAAAGGAAAATGTGTTCTCTTTCACACTTAGGAGCAACGTGTACAGCTTTCGTGTTTCAGTGGTGGAGTCTCACGTGATTCTTTTCCAGGTGATCAGTGTCCGAAATCTCTCTGGGACTTGTCACCAATGGATTGAACTCCAAAGTTTATCCGGACAAATGAAGCTCTCAGAGCAGTCTTGGGACGTCTTCTCCCTTTTCCTGGAATTTCAAGGAGCGATTTTGATTTGTGATCTCTTAAGTCCGTAACAATTTGCTATTTCTAATTTATTGCTTCATTTGTGACTGCTGCTACGGCAAGGTAAATTTATTCTGATTTGCACAACCTAAGTCTTTCCTCTGACAGTGACTAATTATTACCTGAGTTAAAATAATGAAAGTGTCGGAAAGTGTCCGAATGCAATTTGTTAGGAAAACATGTGGCGCGCGGTGTTACTCCAGTCCAGGAACGCCTAAGTGATCAGAAACCATGGAGAATTAAGATTTTTTTTTCCCCTCCTCAAAGGTTATAAATCAATGTAGAAAACTGCAGAAACCACCACTGCAAAGAACTGAATTTTGTGAAATAAAGAGTGCTTGTGGGCGCTAACATATCTTATGGTGGTAACACAATATTCCATGATAGCAACCTTAAGAAAAATCAGAGTTCTTTGTGTCATTGTCCGCCAGCCCAATGAATGCTTCATAGACAGTAAGTCTAGAAGGAGCCATTCAATTTTTCTTATTTTCTTCCCTAGCATACAGAGACTCAGAGTTTGTACCATTTTCTCAAGGACGTAAGTAACATAGCTGTGTCTCCAACCCTAGATTCCCAATCCAAGGGTTTGTGTTCCCTGCTCCCTAAGATCCCACTTCAAGTTGATTTTGTTTAATATACATGGAAATTTAATAGAAACATATACAGTGGAGATCTTATTCAAGATGCTACAGCTCCAGGGCCACATTTAGTATTACTAATTATTCTAACAGGGAATGATTAATACTGAGTGAAATGTTTAATCGAATTGGGTAGAGAAACAAAATAGCCGAAAAATTCTTCATTTGAATCTTATCCAACAGCAAGGTACATTTGTATGACTCAAAATTAAATGATTTCTGATGTCAAACTGCTGTGTAATTTGCTTATTCAGTCTCTCTCTCTCTCTTTCTTTCCACACACACACATACACACACACATTTATATTTCAAGACCTATTTTCTTTAAAGATTTATGGTCTTAATATGTTAGACATGGAAGATTTTTCCAATTAATACATATGTATATAATCATGATCATAATAATTATGGTAATAAACAAATTAAGTTCCCAGAGGGACTTTAAGTAAATAGAATAAGTTTTATATGCCCAATAAATTTGTGAAAGGCAGTAACTAATTTGTGACCACTTAAAACTATATTCTGTGAGTGATGCATTTATATTAGTAGCTTGGGTTTTTTGAGTATTAATTTTCTAGAAGGTTATGATATGTGCTTAGATAGTTTACATGTTAAGATACTTTTGCTAATGACTGCCATGAAGGAACCTGTATTGTTAAAAGTATTGCTTCAACTTCATTCCATATTTGATGTTAAATGATGTCATCCAAATAGTTTTGGTTAGACACAGAGAGATAAATGTTTCCACTTACATGAGATACCATAATTATAAAGACAGAGGGAGCCAGAGGTAGAACTGTGTCTCAAGTGGTAGAGTGTTAACCTTGAGCTCAAAGAAGCACAGTGATAGTGCCCAGGCCTTTAGTTCAAGTCCCAGGACTGGCAAAAAAAACAACAAAAAAAAAACTAACACCAAACAAAAAAGGTAAAGACAGAGGGATATGAGTAATTAGTGAGCCAGGGTAGGTGCAGAGGAATTGGGGTGTTTTAAAATGAATACAGAATTTCAAATAGACAAGAGGAATCATTTGAGTTGATGGTAGCCCAACAAAGCTAATACATGAATTCCTCCTATCCATATATTTAAAAGGATTAGAGTGCTATTTTTAATGTGAATTTTAACTCAATCAAAGTAGCTCACTTCTTGTATGAGAAATTTGTGCTTTCATAAGTCCTTTTCTAAAATATATTTGCTGGTAGAGATAAGTAAAAATATAGACAATAAGAAAAGAAAATTAAAAGGTAGGCAAAATAGTTTTTGAAAAAATACGCTATTTTGAAGTAAGTAACACATGCATATGATAACAATGTAAATATTTCATCAGGGAGAGAGTAAGGAAACAGAGACAGAGACAGAGAAGAATCAAATGAGGAAGAAAAGAGAAAAAGTGAGAAAGAGAGAAGGAAGGGGAAGTGAAGGGAAGGGAAGGAAAGGAAGGGGAAAGAAAGGAAAGGAAGGGAAGGAGAAAGGGAGGGAGTGGAGAGGGAAGAGGAGAAAGAGGAGGAAAGAGAAAGTAGAAGGTGGTGAACAAGAAACACTCTTTAAAGGCACCCAGAGAATGCTTTCTCTAATCAGGCCCCACCTCCTAGATCCCTCCAATATTGCTATTAAATTTTGATGCATTCACTCATAAGCCAGCGACCTCATAATCTAACCAATTTTCCAAAAGTATGAACAGCGGGGGAGCAAATATTTCACACAGGAGCTTTTGGGAACATTTACTATTCATATGATAAGAGGTTGTCTATTTGAACTTCTGAAGATGACCACCATCTCTATTTTGCATAAACATGCACATCAATTATAAGTGAGTGCATCAAGAAAACACACATTCAATGAAAGAAGGAAGGAATGCAGAGTGTTTACATATATGAAAATAACACAATGAAATCTGTTGTTTTCTAAAGCAGGGAGATGATAGCCCCGTGAATAAGGATTTATTTCATGAAACAAAACTGAAGCATACTTTTCTAATGAGGTTGGAGAGCACACGAGGATCTTACAGAAGGAATGAGCTTTGGAGACATGCATGAGGAAAAGTAAATCGGGGATCAAACATGACACTTATTGACCTGGAGCAAGTGGAGTTTTCTGAGCCTTGGTTTCTTTGCCATAAATTAGGTATTACGTGCCTTATTTTCTATATAAGTTAACCAAGACAACATACAGTGTGGAACAAAGTGCCAGGTGTATGGTGACTAGCCCATAGATGCTACTTCTTGTCGTATTTCTCTTGTAGTTGCAAGTCTATTCCAAGGATAAAGTAATCACATACGGAATTGAGTGGAAGACTCAGGTATTCTTGGCAGACTACAGTAGTCTCATAAACTATGGAGCCCAAGAGGGTGAGTCTTAATCCCAGTCTTGAGAACTATCAACCATGCAACAGACATAAATACCTGCTTCCTTTCCTGTTAGCCCAGCAAATATGGCAATAGCCAAACTGTGAGTTTGTATAGTTGCATGGTTGGTGGAAGTAGGTGGCACAAGTGCTTTGTGAGATGCAGGCACTCAGAAAATGATAGCCAATGAAAGAATCCATGGATAGTTGAAACGTGGCTCTTACCCACTTGCTGTATATCCATGGGCTTTGCTTAAGTGACTCTGCATATAATGACTGAAAAATTCCCAGGAAAGTGAGAAAGAATTGTATAAACTAGTAGCCATTTAATTATCACCTATAGAAGTATGTAAAGAGAATGAACATTGTTTTTGTATGATTTTCAAAGGTTCATAGACTTATGGACTGCTAGATGAAGAAAAAAATCCCTTCATCTTTGAGAAAAATACTACCCTGTCTTCCCTTTTATAAATAAAAACTAACTGGACAGTCTGCCGTGTTTAATGTGCTTGAGCACACTGTCTATAATCTTCTTTACAGCATAATATCTATTGAATACATCCTTTGAGAACAGATCTTATTATTAGATTATATTATAGGAAATGAAACCAGACAGTAAGGGATTTTTTTCAAATATACTCACCAATGAAAATACCCGTTTTTCAATTGTTCCAAGACCTTTTTTGGAAGAGACTAGGAAAAAATATATACATGAATTGACAAGCTTTAGGGATAGTGTAAAGAGATACAAACTAGAAAGATAAAGGCATATTAAAGGGATTAGAAGAATCAGAAAGGGGGGGTGGTGGTGTTAGTAGCTATTGTATGAGAGAGGAAGAATCATGTAGTTCGAATCCCAAAATGAAAAACCCAAATGGACAAAAAAGACCAAAAAAGAAACAACAACCATATAAATTTCATAAAAGAAAGAAATAACCTTTACCTCAAGTTTTAAGAGGACCCAAAGTACATGATTCTCTGGTACATTTATTACTTTAGTTTTTTAGTTTAAGCTATCTTCAGTCACAAAGGTTTTCTTCTATTTTTAAATATATTTTTTAAAATTCTCATTCCATCACTAGTAATAGCTCACCTGCTTAAAAAAATATCCTGACCTAAATTAAAAAAAAAAATCTTCTCAGGATTAATTTCTCCTCATAGGTCCATGGAAAGTGCTGGCTTTAATTCAAAGCTTAGATTAGCACAATAAAAGTGAAGGTTAAAAAATAAAGCCAAACAACAACACCACCACAATTGATCATTTTCCCCTTGGTGGTCATCCTAAGAGGACAGGTTAAAAAAATGTATTACATTTAAATATCCATTTTGCCTATAAAGGTTTTTCCTATCTCACAAAACCAAAATTCTTCTGGAAGATTGACATTTCAGAAGAGGCGGGAAGGACAACAGGTGAACTCAGATCAAAATGGGTTTTGCCAACCTTCCATTTTAAAGGTCAAGGTGGTTGAGATTTGTGTTGTGTTTTGAGTCTAAAGCTCCCAATTTCATTTTCAGTTTTCAGGAAATGCCCATGAACAAAAGCAAGAAAATTCTTCCTGTGTATTCTCTTACTCTTCCCCTCTTCTCCCCTTTTTTCTCTCTCCTTTCTCTCTGTCTCCTCACTCTGTTCCTTTCTCTCTCTCTCCCCTCTCCCCCTTTTTAAATCTCCCCCTCTCTTTTCTTTCTCTGCCTTCTATCCTCTCTCTCTCTCTCTCTCTCTCTCTCTCTCTCTCTCTCTCTCTCTCTCTCTCTGATTTCAAATGCTTGCCTATGGATACCTGCACTTAGGACAGCAAAATGGCTTCCTGTCAAGTGTTCTATTCTCCTAGAGGAGGAAAGATGTTTCACATATTAATTTGTGAATTCTAGACATATCTTGGGGGAGGGAAGTGACTCAAAAGATAGCCTTGCCTTCTAGTGTCAGCTGCCCCAGTTCTTGCTGTGATCAGTTCTTGTGTAGTTCCTCTGCTTGATGACTCTGTCTCCATCTTCCTTCTGTTTCCGCCTGTTTGATCATCTACTCTCACTCTAGAGATCACTTGAGAGCTTGAATGATGGCTCAAAAGTGGATATACTTGCATTCATGTGTCTTTGTGCACACATTGTATTCCAGGACATAAGAGAGGATTTCACATAGATCTTGCCTTTGAAGAACATATGTTCAATAAGAAAGAGGAGTGGTGCTGTGTCAAAAGAAGAATTTAGAGCTCCTGTGTTTGGGGGAGATGGACTATCTAGGCTAAAAACATAAATCCAAAGAGAATTATTTCGTATGATCACAGTGAAAATGTATTCAAATCCTTTACAGATGGGGGTTGTGTAAAACTTGTACTCAATGGTTCTGAGGAGGACCTTCATGTGGCTATAACTCTTACATACAATCTTTCAATAGTTGCATAAGATAGTCTGTTACTCTTTGTGATGTTTTGTGATTTGTTGTGATTACTAATAATTACAAATTTTATGGAGCATGTGCTCGTCACCAGTGCTTGGAATTCTACCTACTTGGGAAACTGAAATTGGGAGGCTAACTCAAGCAAAATAAAAAAAAAATTAAACCTCGAAACTAGCACTCAACATAAATATGCTGGGTGGGGTAGTATACATCTGTACTTCCAGCTATGGCAGAGAGCATAATTGGAAGGATCATGATTCACATCAGCCTGAACAAAGAGAGAACATTGCTCAAAAATAACCAGAGCACAGAGGAGTGGAGATGTGGCTCAAGCAGTAGAGCATCTGAGTTTAAACCTTAGTAGTGCCAAAAAATCATGAAATTATGCTGTAAACTTTTGTGCTATAGCACAAGCATGTTATATATGCTAGCATAGTGTGTGTGTGTGTGTGTGTGTGTGTGTGTGTGTACATACAGAGTGATGGAAGGATTTTTCAGAACTAAAGGTGATGAATGCCCAATTTTTAAAATGATGAACCAAGTTTTAGAGTGCTCAAAAGATTGCCAAATAGCAAACAGCTACCTCATGACTGAAGAAGAAACTGGTCCTTTTAGGCCCTGACTTAGTCAACCCTAAGGTTCTAACCGTCAACATGAGCAATAATTCTCCATAGACTTAAGATGCTCGAGAAATGTCTTCAACCCCATCCACGTGAACATTCGCAGTTGAACGAGAAAGGGTCCAAACAGTTGACATTTCACACCTCATACGAAGGGAATATCTTTGACCCATCAGTGCTGTCTCTGAACCTGAAAGAAAAATGTTTATGTTTGTTATTAGAGCTATCTATGCCTGTCTCCTTTCCCTGCTTGGAGAGACACATGTCTCCATTGTCAGCCCTGTTTCCTGTGTTTAACCCATAGTTTGTCTCATCCAATTGCTACTAATGGAGCTTGACAGTTGTAGAGTTAATCCAAGCTCTGGTCTCCAGGTTTTCATGTCAGGAAACGATCAGTCCCTTGAGTTTTGGGGCTTGGTGCAAATGCTATATTCCCCAGGAGCCCTTTCCCAGCCCAGGTGGGGAGCCTTTCCCACTGTCCACAATTAAGCCAAAGAGTCCCCAATTAGAACTTTGCAGGATTGGCCCTGTTCTCTTCTCCAGCTAGCAAGCAGGGATCTGTTTTTGGAATTAGTTACAGAAGGAAGAAAATAAATAAATAAATGACAGCCCTTTCCTGTAAACTGATAGCCCTGGGTTTTTCCTGTCAGCCATTCATACAACATGATCCCTGGGTTATAGAGTAACTGCCTGGTAGCTCTGAGGTTTTATGGTCTGCATAATCCTTGCACCCAGACTTTTTCTGAGCCCTGAGCCCAAACTGAAGAGCCCAAGCTGGCCCAGGAGGAGTGCTCAAGTTGCCTTGGAAGAGTCCAGGGAAACTTGTCTTTGTACCCTACAATGAGGATTTGCTTTGAAGAGATGAAAGGCTGGTGTTTTGCTTTCTGGAGGAAATGCCCCCTGTTTGGACAGGCGACTTTAAGGCAGATGTGCACTGGTGATGAAGGATTCTGCAGAGTCTGGCATTTCCAGGCAACATTTAAGATGTCAATCAGTGATGTTTGAAATCACTCAGGCTGTCACAGCTGGGTGATGGCGGGGGGCGGGGGGAAGTCTTTGGAAGATGGGGTTGTTGTTGCCATCAGAACGCATTTGTTTGTGAAGCACAGTCCATCACGAATAATATCTTCTTCAAAATCCTATTTATTGTCAGATATATTTTAACACATGTGGTTAGCACGTTCACTTTTGGTTATACTCACAGAGAGCAAAGCAGAGCAGGTGGTTTCCTACCTGACTTCTCAATCTTGAAGAAGTATAAGAGTCACCAAGGGTTTTACTAAAATCTAGACTCTGATTCAGCCTGTGTGGGTGAAGTCTGAGATTTGGCATATCATACATACATACATATACGTGTGTGTGTGTGTGTGCACACGCACTCCAGTGAACAGGGGCCTTGTGAGCAGAAGTTGAATATTGGATCCAAATGATAAAATCAAATTTGAACTTGAATGATGTACTCAGAAGTTTGGGATAAAGGCCCTTACCACTCTGGCCAATTCTGCCTCTAACTGACTATGATTATTGATTAGCTCACTCATGCCCTTGATATCATTCATTTAAAATCTTCTTCAGCTAGGGGTTGAGATACAGAAAAAAAAAACAACCACCCCACAAACAGACAATAATACCAGGAAATAGGTGCACCAGAAAGGGATGGGGAATCAAGGGCAGGGGGGTGACAAAGGAAGAGAGGAAGTGAGGCAGAATGCAGGCATAAAACTCAATGCATGTCCTATGACAGTTAGGAAAATGGAGGGGAGGGTAGTGGTACTGGGAGGAACAGTTGGAGAATGATAAATGGTGGACATTGAAAGATGCACTGTATTCATAAACTGTTTAGTTGAATAGTAACTCTTTTGTATAAGTACTTAGAGATTAAAAAAATAAAGACACACAATAAAGGTACACTAAACTCCAGTGAAGCAGAGAAAATTGGGCTTCTATGCCTAAGAATGTGCTCTTTACAACAGGAGGAAAGATCTCCAGGTCTTACACATTTAAATAACTCCAGAGCAGGACATTGGTGGCTTACTATTGTAATCCTAGCTACACAGGAGGCTGAGATCTGAGGATCATGGTTCAAAGCCAGCCAGGGCAAGAAAATCCATGAGACACTTATCCCCAATTAAGCACTGAAAAAAAACCCCAAAAACCCATGCTGGGTATGGCACTTTGGCTTAAGTGGTAGAGTGCTAGTATGGGGCAAAAAAAAAAAAAGTTCAAGGACAGTGTCCCAGCCATGCGTACAAGCCCCAGGACTGGCACGAAAATATTACAATAATTAATAATAGTAAGGAAAGGAATCTTTTGCTGGTGGTATTGAGGTTGGAATTCAGGACATCCCACTTGGGAGGAAGGGGATCTACCATAGGTACCACTTCCTCAGCCCTTTAGTGGGTAGCTCATTTTCTGATCAGTTCTTATTGTTTTGTTCTGACCAGCCTGAAGCAGCCTCCTATGATAGCCCCATGCCATCTAGATCAAGTTTTCTGTTCAGATGGAAGTCTCAAAGAACTTTTGTCTAAGCTGGTCTGGAAGATTCTCCTGATTTCTGCCTCCCAAGTTGCTATGAGTTATCCCACTCAGCTAAAGCTAAGTAAATCCTTAGTAAAATACATTAGAACGACAAACAAACATAAGAAGTTCCAGCATATTAAGTCTTTACATGGATAACTGTTTTAAATGGGTTCTTCTAGCAAATGCAACAGGAAAATCAAAGAGTAATATCTGAAACCAAACAGCTATAGGCCAGGCAGAAAATTATATGTTCTGAAGGGGTAAAAGCCCTCTTAAAAGCATAAGATGACAATATATCAAGGATCCAGGCTGGTTTTAAATAATGTGCTCCATGCTCACTGCAGGCTGAAAAGAGGAATTCCTTAGCTTGTCACAAATCACCAACAATCCCAATAAATTTCACTCAACAGTCAGATACAATAATGTGAAAATTCATATGCACCTTTCAGTTATCTGCCAGAGCCGAAAAGAAAATGCCAAGTATTCGCAAAACAAAGCTGACTCGATTTTCACTGAATTATATTTGTTTGGAAAGTGATCAATAGACAGGTATAGAAGGAAAATTGACATCTACAAAGCACACCGACAGAGAAGGCTTGCCTAAACAGCAATGGTTGCCTCTCTAGGGTACAACCCAAATAAGAAAAAAGAAAAGAAAAATTCATGCCACTATGTTTTAGATCTGTGTTTGTAATAATCGAACACTGATCATCCATCAGGCTTCCCACATTCACAAATAATGACTTAACATTGTGAAAGATATATCCATCTTCCTTATCTCCCTTCTTTGTGTTTAATGTATTTCTTTGTTGTATCTTCCTTCTTTGGATCCTCTCATGCGAGGCACCTAATGTAATATCCTGGGCAGACTTCCAGCCATGAGTTTCCTTGCTATTCTTCTCTTTACTTGCTATCTTAAGAAAATAATGGCATGGAATTATTAAATTATCATTACTTTCTAAAGGGGAAAGTAAGAGGATGTTTTTATTTAACTTACCACTAATGAGGCTTCTGGGAGAGATACCTCCCCCCACCAAAAAAATGCCCTTACACTCCTGTCTCAGAGGATGAGAAAAACTCTAGATCTTGCTAAAACCTGGTATCAAACTTTCACAGGGACATTGGGTAGCTTGAGATTTTCTTTTTCTTTTTTTTTTTTTTTCAAACCAAGGAATTAGTTCCTGCTGGTTCAGTTATGATCAATCTTAGAGGTGTAGAAATCGGGCCAGAGGCCTATAAAAGGATATTTCGGTCTTGACCCAAAGCAAGACAGCCTGAAACGGTTATAAGAAAGTTTGTTTTTAGGAAATTTTCAGTTCAATTATGCTCTCCCCAGAGATAGGAGTAGTTCAGATAGTCTTCAGATAAACATTCACAATTTTGGGAACTTCATAATAAGCAGAACCAGTCCTTTTTTTTTTCCCCCCTTTTTTTTTCCAGCTTGGCCTCCATGGATAAAATAGCTATTTCTGTGGGTGAGGCAGTCTAGCCTGGTGGTCTCAGAATCAAGGCTGGAATCAAGAAATTCTAAGTGTTATGACTTCAGCTTCCTTTCCGGCTTGCTGGGTGGCCTGAAGGATAAAATGAGATGAGACCAACTATGATCAACCTGGCATTGATTCAATTGATTAACCAATCTAATGAAGAGGACTAAACGGATAATCCATTTTCATCCCGAAGCATCATGGGTAAGTCATTTTCAGCATTCTTGTGTCCTATTGAGCAGGGTCCTATGGGCCTCATTCATTGATCAACTGGCTCATCCGCACTTGACCTCAGCACAGGTAATTTTAGATACCTGGTACCTAATATTGGCTGTTGCAATTAAGTACTCTTCATTCTTTGTAGGAAACCTCAAAATGAAGGCATGACACATACATTAGTTTTCAGGGGATATAGGATGGTTTTTTGGATTTGAAGAAATACCCTTCAAAAGCATACCCCCAATGACCTTTCCCCAATGAAGGACTTTCTTCCTAGTTTCTACTACCTCCTCCTACCCACTTCCTCCCCCCAAATAGTTACCAAATTAAGATCTACCCACAGATAATCCTTTGGTTAAGTCACAACCACCAGGAATGATTCAATCGATCTGAATAGCACCGCCTGCCGGAAACCAAGCCTTCAACAAGGAGCCAAAAGTCTCAAAAAATATGTTTCATTTGTTTATCTGAAATGAGAATATAACTGGGCGAGTTTCATTGTTGTTGGCTACAACTGAGACTGTTAGCTACAGAAATTCAAGGGACTTCTGGATTCTGAGAATGGAATTGACCTTAGGGCTATGTCTAGTGTATCACACCTCACAGGGAAAGCCCTTGGGTACAGAGTGATCTACGTGCGTAATGCCAGCCAGTCTGATCTTTTGTTCAACATGCTGATTGCTCACCTAACTTCTAGCATTAGGGTATTTTGTCATACTTCATCAGATTTTTTTTTCCACATAACTAGTCTTCAAGCGTGATGGGAAAACTCTTCAATGATAAATTCCAGGCCATTTTTTTTTAAAGTCACTAAAACCAAGAAGAAATAGTCTTAAGCAAAGACAAGAAAGTTGGATTCCCATACACATGAAGCAGAAGCACAATGTCTCCTGCCATACTTCTTTATGAGACTCAGTTGCATCCTTTGTTAGCTTAATCCTCGCTCTGTGGGGGCATTTCAGAACTGGATGAAGACATTTTCTACAAGTGCCTAGCTCAGTGTGGGGCGGAGGATGCGTAGAACAAGAGATCACTTCCTTCTCTCCCAGCCTTTAATAATAGGTGCTAAGTATGATGGTGTTAAACTGGTCACACTCATCATTTCCAGAGTGAACCAGTTTTCCAGTGTTTCCAATGGCGAGTTCCACAAAGATGAACAACTGTTGGCAAACTTTCTCAACAACTCTGGCTGATGAGCTGAAACTTCTAGGTGGGAAGGAGGTGGAGGAGGGGTGGGCTTCATTTGTGGAGCAGATTCACCTTTCAGTGGATCTGAGGATTGTCCATGGAAATGACTTATTGGAGTGAATAAAGAAGTAGATCAGAGGAAAGAATTTGTATCCAGGCGTCTGAAAAGAGAGGATACAAAACAGAAGAAATGTTGCATCTCAGGCTCCATATTTGTGAGCTCCATGAGTGTTTTAGGTTCTGCTCAATCCAATGATGCCATGAGGATGCTCTGCTCAGCTCTCCAGCACGGTGAGAAATATACCTGAGAGAGGCAGCTTAAAGGGACAAAAGGTGGGTTTTGTTGTTATTGTTTCTGTGTTTGTTTTGCATCCAATCTCTGAGGCTTCAATTCGTGGCCACTTGCTCCCTTGGATGGGCCAGTGACAACCTAATGAATCCTGATGTGTGTGTGTGTGTGTGTGTGTGTGGAGAGAGAGAGAGAGAGAATGAGAGGTGGGGGGAAGGATTGTTCATCTTAGGGCAGTCAGGAAGCAGAGAGGGAGAGAAGAGGAGAGGGGAGGGAGGAGAAGGTTGGGAGGAGAGAAAAGGAGAGGAGAGGAGAAAGGAGAGAGTCCCAATGTTCCAGCATCTACAAGGGCTCCAAGCCTTAACTTAGTTCCACTGGGTCCTATATCCCTGAGGTTCTACCATCTGTAAGTAGTGCCGTAGACTGGGCCTTTGGGACCATTCAAGATCCAAGCTCTTGCAGTAATGAAGTTTGCATGAAAATGGCAAATCATCCTGGAGATCTCTGAACCAACTCTCTGGTGGAGCCACTCCAGTGAGGAGAGGCATCCTGTGTAAACAGGAAGCAAAGTCATCCAGGCTGAGGCTGAATTTGCTTATCAGCCCCACACTGCCCACCTCTCTCCCCCGAGCAATTCTTGCTTCCTAAGATCAGGAAATCTGCTGAATGCAGATCAGCGAGGGCCCTCTTTTATCTGAAGGTGACGTGAAGGAAATGAATCTGAACTTCACTTTAACTGCCCCCTGACAGGCTCAAAGGCTAAACTCCATTTCTCTACCTGTACCAGGCCCAGTAGCATCTCCAGAGCACGATGAAATTTGCTTGTGAAAGAAAGACAAACAGAGTTGACAGAAATGGCATAAATAATCAGTCCTTTGTGTATTTATATAGAAGCCAGGTACAGCTCAAAGATGATTGCTTCACACTATTTCCCCCCTTTATTATTTTTCCTAAGGCATTCTGATGAATGTGGTCAGTAAGTTTAACTGCATCTGGGAATGTCTCTCAGATATCTCTTGAAAAATAATCAACCCAATCAAGTCTAGGAGAATGGGGAACGAAAACAGAGTGGAAAAAAAATCTGAAGACAAACATCTTGAGAGTCAAGCGACCATTGACATCTTATCATTCTGATTTGACCCGTGTTCCTCACTTGATCATGAATATAATGCATTAGAGTTTATACATAATGCATTTGAGAATGGTGTACCCTGTAGGTTTGTAAAAATACATCTTCACAGCGATATTGTACCCCAGTTATTCTGTTTGCTACAGATGGAGTCATCATGTACTTAATTTTAGTGCCAAAGTAAACATATAAGAAGAGTGTGTAAGAAACACTCAAGTTATCCTTACATAGACTGCCAAGACACCATCCTTGTGGAGCAATTGTGGGAGTAACTCTATTCAAAGACATTGTGGGAGAAATCTCTCCAGAGGCCGCGAGTTTGTATGTCTTATTTGTGATGAGGTGGAGAATTTGAGGGGGAGTAAGACACTAATCTGTGAGGCTGTAATTTGCAAGAGCAATTACAGTGATCCCACTTTATTTTTTTTTTTTTGCACAATAATTGCCACATGTTGACTGTGCAGATGTCCAAACACATGGGAGTGCTTCTTCTTCCATAAGACAAATGAAGAATTTTTTTCCCTCCATTGTTTGGTAAATGTGTCAAGATTTATCACTTAGTGATGCGCCATACATTAGGGTGTTTATAAAATATGGCTTTCTGCATTCTGCTTATATGCCATTTTATGGTTTCGACACCATGGAAAGAATGAAACCAATGTTTCCTAGGTTCAAATTTGTCCCCAGGTCTCAGAAGGGATTGTGAGAAAAAGTTCAGAGTTTAAAAATGAAAGATCAAGAAAGCCCTGTGTGTGTGTGGGGGTGGGGGTGGGGTGTTGGGAGGGTGTTCAAGAATAAGTTCAGAGGGTAAAAAAAAAAAAGAGATCAAGAAAGCTCTTGCCTCTATTTCTATTTTATTTATTTTTTTTGCCAGTCCTGGGGCTTGGACTCAGGGCTTGAGAACTGTCTCTGGCTTCTTTTTGCTCAAAGCTAGCACTCTACCACTTGACCCACAGCACCACTTCTGGCTTTTTCTATGTATGTGGTACTGAGGAATTGAACCCAGGGCTTCATGTATGTGAGGCAAGCACTCTACCACTAGGCCATATTCCCAGCCCTTTCCTCAGTTTTACTGTGAACTTAAAACTACACTAAAAAAATAAAGTCAATTTTTTAAAAAAGTGAACAAAGCTCTGTCTCTTTCTCATATATCTCATCTGTGTGTGTATGTGTGTGTATGTGTGTGTGTGTACACACGCACCTGCCAGAGGGACATTCCTAACTCTTCTCTTTGTAGTCAGGGAGAGGGAAACCAAACTTTAAGTATTGGCACTTGACATCTCCTGCTTCTTTCACAGTAGACAAGCCGTCGTAATGGCTTCTAGAATGTAATGGAATTGGACAGACTAGGAAACTCCAGGAGTGATGTCCAGATGTAAAAGGTATGTTCTCTGGAGATAGGGAAAACACATCAAAGACAAGACTAGAAAGAGTATGTCTGTTAAATAAGGCATTCCCGCCAGACTCAGCTCCACTGGGAAGTCAACACTTGTGACTAAGACAGAACTCATCGTATGTTAAGATGCTCCCTTTGTAAAAATCTGAGATTTCATGGCCCCTTCAAAATGTGCTCAATCGGGCTGGGGATTTGGCCTAGTGGCAAAGAGTGCTTGCCTCATATACATGAAGCCCTGGGTTCAATTCCCCAGCACCACATATACAGAAAACGGCCAGAAGTGGCGCTGTGGCTCAAGTGGTAGAGTGCTAGCCTTGAGCAAAAAGAAGCCAGGGACAGTGCTCAGGCCCTGAGTCCAAGCCCCAGGACTGGCAAAAAAAAAAAAAAAAATGTTCTCAGTCTATAAAAGCTGTACTTCCTAGACAGATCATGTAAAAACACATTCGTGGGTTATGAAGATGTTGGTTTATGCTTTCGGCTTTCACAATGAAGAAAACGCAGAGCCAGCCTATGAGCAGATGCTGAGCGTTCTCAGCAACAGAAAGAAACACAGTGTTCTGAGAAAAGACAAGGCTGGAAAAAAAGATTTCTGATGTAGACTATCTTCATTTCTTACATTGCCCTAGAAAAATAACATTTCACAGAACTGAAGTAGAGTGTGTGTGTGTGTGTGTGTGTGTGTGTGTGTGTGTGTGTGTATGCATGAATGCTCAAGTGCACATGTGTGCCACAGTGGAACTTTGAACACAGGGCTTCATGCTCTTGCATAGCTCTTTCACTCAATTCTAGGCTGGTGCTTTACCACTTGAGCCACACCTCCACTTCCAGCTTATTTTGTGGTTAAACAGAGAGAAGAATGTCTTATCAACATTCTTCCCCAGACTGGATTTGAAGCTCCATTCTCAGAGCCTAGCCTACTGAGTAGCTAAGATTACAGGTGTGAGCCATGGAAGTCTAAGATTGTGACTTTTGCAATGTCATGTGACAGGAGCAACTTGTAGGATGGATGAGGAAAGCACTTCCTTAAAGAAAATGATGATTTCAAAGCAGGTTTAACCTGAATGTATTTTTTTTTCCTCTCATAGTATAACATTCACAAAAAGTGCATGTTGCTTGGAGAGTTTCTATCTACTTACTACAGTGCCAGGCATGGAGTTGAAACCTCTTCAATATATTGCGGTAGTTTGTGCATATTGGTGTTGTCCATCAGTCTTTGCTTCATGATATAAGAAAGGGCTTGCAATAAAGCAGGAATTAATTGTGTTTGGCAAAAGCGTGAATGGTTGAGATCACTCAGGCCAGGGCCCAAGAGCCTTAGCATCTTGGAAACTCTGATGACGAATGCAGATGAACAGTTGCAGCATCATTGAGAAATGGCTGGGCTCTTGCATGAGAGAAGACCGCCATTTCTTTACAATGTATGGCTCCCATCCTTTGATAACTCCTGACAACGGCCCCGAGGACCAGTCACAAGGCTGTGCTTGGCCTAGTGGTAAAGTGCTTGCCTCCTATACATGAATCCCTGGTTTCAATTCCTGAGCCCTACATATATAGAAAAAGCCAGAAGTGGAGCTGAGGCTCAAGTGGTAGCGTGCATAAAAAAGCATAAAGAAGCCAGGGACAATGCTCAGGCCCTGAGTTCAAGCCCCACGACTGGCAAAAAAATAGGATTAGGAATTAGATAACCTGCAGAGGGATCAGGGCTAATCACAAGCACACGTCACCTGTGGCAGCCACAGGTGGCTCAGCAGCATGTGCTACAGAATCATCTAGAAGTTCTGGATTCACCTCACCACTGCTCTGTCCTGCTCAGGGGTGAATTAATTACTTGAGAAACTCAGCCCAATGGCATAAGGACCTCGGTCATCTACTCAAAAGTCCTCAAGAGCCAAGCTTCCATGGCTCACAACTTCAATCCTAGCTACTCAGGAGACTGAGATCTGAGGATCATGGTTCAAAGCCAGCCTGGGAAGAAAGTCTGTAAGACCCCCATTAGCCACTCAAAAACCAGAAGCGGAGCTGTGGCTCAGAATGGTAGAGTGCCAGCCTTGAGCAAAGTATTCAAGAGGGGGCGCTGGTGGCTCAGCCTGTAATCCTAGCTACTCAGGAGACTGAGATCTGAGGATCATGGTTTGAAATCAGCCCAGGCAAAACAAGGCCAGGAGACTCTTCTCTCCAAAAAACTACTCAGAAAAAGCCAGAAGTAGAGCTGTAGTTCAAGTGGTAGAGGGCTAGTCTTGAGTACCAAGAGGCTCTGGGACAAGGCCAAGCCCTAGGACTGGCAAAAAATAAGGAAATACAAAAGAGCCCAGAGACAGCTCCTAGGCCTTGAGTTCAAACCCCATGACTGACAAGATAAATAAAGTCCTCAGGAAATTCTTACCTGTGTGTGCTTATTGGAGAGGTGACAAGTATCACTCAGCTTTGTAAAACATCCTATTTCCTTGTCTTTCAAATAAATTAACTTTGAAAAACAGAACTGAAGAAAAAGTGAACTAAAGCAATTAGTCACAGAGGGTGACTGCATGCTGTAGTGTTATGATTTCACAGATTTTAGGATAACTGATCATTTTTAAGAAGGAGTATTATCCCAACAAAGGAGAAAATTAAGCTGACTAGGCCTGTATCACTGAAAAATGAAAGGAAGCCAGGGAGCTGGTGGCTCACTCCTGTGATCCTAGCTACTCAGGAGACTGCAATTTAGAATCTCAACTGTACCCCAACCCAGGCAGTAGAAATCCATGAGACTCCTACCTCCAGTTAATCAGCAAAAAGCAGGAAGTGGGGGTGTGGCACAAGTGGTAAAGTCCCAAAGTATCGGCCTTGAATGAAAAGCACAATAAGGCCCCAGAGGACTAAAAACAAATCTCAAGAGTGGTAGAGGTAGAAATCCTGGTAATTTCTGAGAATCCTAAAAAGAATGGCTTTGGTATAGGAGCTTTCAAGTCATGTTAAGAATGGTACACATAGCTACAAGTCGAACCTATGATAGACAGACAGACAGATGCATTTCCTTGTATGTATATAATAGATAGCCTATATAAGTGGTTTTCTTTGTTCTTCCCCACCCCCATTCTACAGACATTCTCTATATAGACAGGGTTTTTTGTTTTGTTTCAAAATCCAACTGCACAAATACTCAACAGATGTCAAAGATTTCCTGGAGGATTGCTTAATGTAAACACCTGCCCTTGTGTGTGTGTGTGTGTGTGTGTGTGTGTGTGTGTGTGCTGCATGCGTGTACGTGTGTGTGTCACCCTCATAATTTATGGGTGTTAGACGATAATGGACCATTCTCGTTTGGGAGTTATAAATTGTCCCATTTGAAGTAGATGCTGCAGAAATTCATTTGCTGTAGATACTGAGGGATAAAAGGGAAGGTGGAAGAGAAAACAAAACCAATAAAAAAGGAAGTGGTGAAAATGTGATTGGATATTTTCCAATCACATTTTTTTTACCCATAGTGTAAAGAAGAATGGACTAGCAGAGCCAAGGGCTTTAGACGTCCTTTTGGGATACATCAATAAAGAATCAATATTTTTCTAATCTTGTTACCTAAAACAGACATTGGGGAATAAAACCCAAATATTTAAATTTTAAGTGAACAGGTAAACACAACTTTCCTAACTTTGTCTTATTAGCAAATTTCTGTGAACATCTAGAACATGAACTCAAGAGATTGATCATGAATTTGATACTTTAACGTAGCCCATAATTTGTTCTATGTACAACTTTTATCCAGAGGTTCTGTGTTTTACTTCAAATACTGTATAGGCATTATTTTTTTCTTGCACTGGGACTTTGTTGCAAGGAATCAAAACCCTTGCTGTGTGTGTGTGTGTGTGTGTGTGTGTGTGTGTGTGTGTTCAATCGGCCTTTTTGTTTCTTAAATTCAAAAATAGGCATATAAAATCTCCATGGAAGCCATAAAGATGCCTGTCTTTGGTTTCTCCCCTTTCAGGATGTGTGCTTTTGTGCATAGAGTTGGGGAGGTGGGGGGAAGCGTGGATGGTGCAAAGAGCCATCACTACCTTTTATCAGACAAAGAATGGAAAGAAATCCAGGCAACATCCCAGTACAAAAGCCTGACCTCTCCGGCCTCCGAGGGCTGAGGCCTAGACAATCATCTGAGCCTGGGTTGTCCCTGAGAACCGCTGTAGAGAAGATCTGAGAAAGGGCCAGTGTTTTGTCTTTCAGAAGCAAAGTTTGAGGCTCTAACAGGTCCTTATTGTACAATGGACACGTTCCTACATCCATTCTCCAGATAACTGAATAAAGTGTGAGTGGAGGGAGGGAGAAAGGAGGAAAGTCTGTGGTACAGATCTTAATTCTTTAAAATTTAAAAGCTAATTTTGTGTCTTTTAGTCAATTTCCTGAACAGGAAGGAAGAATTTATTAACTGCCTCCTGGTATTAAATGGAGTGCTAATGGGTAAGTACAACAATTCAACAGGTGGTGGAGTCGATCTATAGAGGCATTATATCAATATTAATTATAATGCCTTGTAAAGGAATTTGCAGAGTGACAGCTTCATTTTTTCCCCCCTTACCCCACTGAGATTGTTTTGAAAACTTATCTCACTGCAAATCATAAAATGGTTAAATGGTTGTTGTATTTTATCTTGGGAAAAAAATGGAATGCTACCTGGTTTTGATTTATGAATTCATCTCCTGGAAATGTTCCTGTAGAGTCCTTAGTAACTGGTGAGAAACTAAGAATTGTAACCGCCATTTTGTAGTTACTAATTGCTAATTTTGCTTCTGTAAACCGCTCTGTGGCTAAGGACCTAGTAAACTCCATATTGTACAAAGACCCCATTCTGTAGGTCACTGACCTTACTCTAAGCCCTATCTCCCACCCCTCGCTTTCCAGTAAAGACAATAAAGATGCCCTGGGGCAGATAGTTCTCAGAAAAACCATAAGCACCCATAGAGTGACCAGCAGAGAAGAAGAACAAGTTTTGGAGTTACCAGAACTCCCCCACCCAGGTGTGGTTTCCAGTAGCTAAAACCCTGCAGCTATGCACGTATCCCCCTTGCTACACCCTTATGGCTTAACCAATCAATTTTAAATGCGTCGGTCCCTTGATCTGACCAATGACCCTTTCCTGATACCTTCCCACCACCAAACGCGCCAAACATGCTTTAGAATTATTTTATAATTTTCCCGCCACATGTGTTGATTTGTAAAAGATGCTATGACGTATGCTAAGTCCCTGCTTTTCCCCCCAAAAAATGTATAAAACAGCTGAAAGCCCCAGGCTCAGGGCCTCTTAGTGTCACCTGTTGCCGAGTGCACAGAGGACGAGCTCAAGCTTGCAATAAAGATTCCTTTTGCTTTTGCATTGGTGTGGGTCTCTGGAGGTCTTTGTGGGGGTCCGGAAATTGAGCATAACATCCAGGAAAAGGTAAGAAGAATTGTTTTCCTTCCTTAAAAAAAAAAATGACAGCCACATACTTGTGGCTCACATCTGTAATGAGCTACACAGGAGGCTGAGATCTGAGAATCCCAATTCAAGGCAAGCTCAGGTAGGAAAGTCTATGAGACTCTTATCTCTGATTAAACAGCAAAAAGCTGGAAGTGGAGCTGTGGTTCAAATGGTGGAGCACTAGCCCTGAGTAAACAAGCTAAAAGGGCAGTGCTCAGGCCTTGGGTTCAAGCTCCAATATTGCCACCCCATTCAATGATAATGATAATGATGATGATGATGATAACAACAGAAGTTGAAGTTTTGTATAAGAGATTTGGGGAGATACTTTCTGATTCCAAGCTTACAATACTCAACCGTCTGCCTTTATATGAGGTTTACTCATGTGTTCAGAGAGACCTGAAAGGCAACGACTTCTCTAGACTTCCTTCAGAAGTCTAATCCAATTCAGTTGTCACTAAGAACAAAATCCATTAAACTTGTAAGCTTTATAATACATTTATGGAGAAAGAGATGAAGACCCAGTGGTTCGTACCACTCTCAATAAACCTGTTGAGATAAAACAGTCCTGTGATTTGAGTCAGGTGTCACTTACAGCAAAAGAGGTCTCTCTTTCCTGATGAAATTTATTTCAAAACCACAGATGAATGTCTCTTAATATTTCTGCAGAAGAAATCTGTTCGTGGAAACTCTTTATTACCCCCTGCTCTTGGCCATTTTTCTATGCAAGCTACTTACCAACATTGTGGTCATTAGTAAAGGAAATAGAGAAAAACTTAGGTGGAGGATGTTAGAACTTGTATAAGTTTATTTCCCTGCACCCATCTCCCCCCAAGATCAGTGTTGGAGGAGGTTAGCCTAATGTTTATTCCTTTTGTATATTCCTCCTACTTCTTAAGTAGTAGGTCTTACCCCAAAAACCCTTTCTATGAAATGACCTGTGGGTTTTGAATTTTAAGTATTTTGTTGTTGTTGTTGTTGATCGTGGGGCTTGAACTCAGGACCTGGGCACTGTCCCTGAGCAATTTTGCTCAAGGCTAGTGTTCTACCACTGTAAGCCATGTGTTCTACCACTGTGAGCCATAGCACCACTTCTGGTTTTCTGGTGGTTCGTTGGAGATAAGAGCCTCATGGACTTACCTGCATGGTCTGGCTTTGAACTGTGACCCTCAGATCTCAGCCTCCTGAGTAGCCAGGATAACTGGTGTGAGCCACCAGCATGAAGCTCTGGTTTTATTTTTAATGGTCAAGAAGGTACAGGGAATATAGAAACTTCATTGTAGAGTGAATCTGGCTTCTCAGACCTGAGCTGGGAGGTTTGTGGGGAGTCTGGGGATGGTGACATTTCAGGATTGTGGAAAAATTAAACACGTGAGACTGTGGAAATTCAAGGGAAGAACTCTTACCCTGATCCATGTTTATTCTGTCTCATATTTTAGAGACATAGAAACTTGGGAAGCGTGGGGCAGAGAGTGGTGGAGTAGGGGTAAGACTGTGTATTTCTAACAGCCCAGTGACTCACTGGAAGTTCTTCCTAAGAAACACATACCGTACAATCACAGATATTAAGATGAGAGACATTTCAAACATCTCCCACGGATTTGCAGATCACAGGAAATGACACAGAACTTGCATTCAGGCAGAACATTCCAACACACACACACACACACACACACACACACACACACACACGATACACACACACACACACACACACACACACACATCCCTTCCTCAAATAAATTTTACTTCCTGAGAGAACAGGCCCTCTGTCTCAGGACCATGAGTGGGAAATCTCAGAGTCAAGGATCGGTTATTAAAATGCAAACGAAAGGCCTGGGGCCTGTAGCTCAGGTGTTGAGAACTTGCTTAGCCTGGATTCCATCCCCTATACCATGAAAACACAAATAAATTAATTGATATAATTTAAAGGAAGAACTTCTGGTTGGCCTCACAATAGAAATTGTAAAATTTCTGCGGCCGCATGGATTCAAAGCATACCATTTCAAAGCAGTAGTTTCCTGTGCATTCTCCATAGTAGTATCTTTGCCTTAACTTTCTAGACAAGTTTTAAATAGCTTAATTCAAGCTTTATCCTCACTTTGCCATACTTACTCTGAAGTTCATTTCCTTCCTAACTAAAGCTATGTTGCAAGCACTAAAGAAATAGAAGGATACACAAGTACACAGACACATAGACACAGACACACACACACACACACACACACACACACACACACTTGATTACTTAGTTGTCAAACTTTAAACTTGGGAAGCAATTCTAATTTCTAAGTAATTGAAGTGAAAAATACCAAAGTCACAATGGAAATAAGTTCACCCAAGGAGGAGGAATTTGAGAAGTAATTTGAGAGAAAGTGCTAGAGTATAAATTACATCCACACAGAGACCTGACCACACAGAGATGTAAATAATCGTGCTTCAAATGGACCATAAAGTTTAAATTACTCTCCACACCAACAAAATAAGGCCAGGAAACGAAAACAAAGCAAAACAAAACTGAACAAAACAAAAAGCCCAACTAACCTTGGTTAAAATAATACTGGAACTCTATAAAGAAAAGCACAAAGGAAATAGTAGTTGATAATTTAATGGCCACCCTGGGTTTGCCTAAATACATCACTTCCAACATTAGGAATACAATTATTTTTAATTTCTCAGAGCTGAGTAACAACAAAGGTAAAGATAGATGCCAGCCTTTTGCTTTTATGTATGCTAAGTTGTTATTGGAAAAGTGTTATCAGCTCTTTACCAGAAAAGATGTAAAGAAAATAAAGTATGTCTGTAATACTCACATAAGGTTCCACTGTTGTTGTAAATTATAAGCAAAAGCTATGACTAAAACATTTTCACCCTTAGTGCATTTGTAGGGTATTCAGGAATTTGTTTCCATAGAGTTAGCAAAGGACAATGTTTCAGGTCAAATCAATAAAGCACCAACATTAGCATTTTTCAAAAATTACAAGAGCAAAAGATGATCAACTGAGGAAAGCAGGGAGTATGGGAATTGAGAGGAAGAAAAGAGAAGGAAAGAAACTTCAGTCCCTCAACTTCGATTTTTATAAATTGGTATATATGTAAAGCAAGCAACCATCTCCAAATAACCAGATTCCCTCACAACTTATATCTGTCATTTAACACCATAACATACATGAACATATTTCTACATATTATTTCTCAAGTTTGGAAAATTCATGATGTGACTTTCTCTGCTTTCTGGAAATCACATTTCTATAAAATTTCCTTTTGTTTTCAACATGGGATATTATACCTAAGATTTGGATGGCATTAGATGTTCATGAATTTCTTCTCCATTTCTCTACTAGAAATAAAACAACCCAAAGAATGAAATATCTAGGTTATAAGAAGAGCTGTTCTCCAAAAGACCCTGCATTGCCATAAAAGACACCATTGTCTGACACATTCATACATACCTTCATGTCAACCTTCATGTGGCACAGTGGCAAAGTTAATAGATAGATGGTTAGATAGATAGATATGTATCATATTAAAACAATGCAATCTCCTAATCAAACATCTCCCAGAGGAGGAGGAAGAGGAAGGAGGAGAGAGAGGAGGAAGGAGGAGGAGGAAGGAGGAGAAGGAAGAGGAAGAAGGAGGAGGAAGAGGAGGAGGAGGAAGAAGAAGGAGGAAGAGGAGGAAGAAGAAGGAGGAGGAGGGGGAGGAAGAGGTGATTATGATGACAAAGGCAAGGTTGATTCTGAGTCTTCAACAGTGAAACTAGAATATCACTGGGAACATTTCTGACAGAATCCTACAACTTTTAAGGTTGGCTTCTTTATTCACTTTGATCTTGAGATTGACAACAACCATATAAAGACACTTTGCTTTTCCCCTGGAACAGAGCAAGAGGAGCTTTAGGAACATGATAGAAGATTGAAAAAAAAAAAAAAAAGACCATATCAATCATCTGCTTGATGGATAACCAAGGGCCCTTAGCCTTACCAATAGCTAATCCAAACCTGTAAGTTATCACACCCTGGGATAATGAAAATAAAATCCTAACATGACTTTATGGGCCAACATAAAAATGGAAATTTGTTTTCTTTTTTCCTTAAGAAAAATCCTAGGGAAGAATAAAGCAACCAAGCCATCCATTGTTCCTATTTAACCAGAAGATTAGCACAGTGGGTTGCTAGTTTTCTTTTACTTTCTTCTTCTTCTTCTTCTTCTTTTTTTTTTTAATTTTCCATTAAGCGAGTTCTTTTAAAACAAATTTGAACTTTTCCCATCCCAGCGATTCCCACGGACAATTGGCAATGAATCTTGGATAACTTGCAAAACTGGGATTTTTTCCAGGCATGAGTAACTTGTTAAAAAGCCACTATTTCCTTAATACCAACAGTAAACAGAGTTCATATCCACATAAATCCTCAGTGGTTTGCTGGGAAAATTTTATATGTACGTGTGTGTGTGATCTTTTTTTAAAAAAAATTCATAAAACACTTGGCTCCCAGCATATCTGTTTATATTTCACTTACAAAAAATACACATGTTTATGCCAGCTGAGGTTAAATGGTATCCGCGCGTGTGTGTGTGTGTGTGTGTGTGTGTGTGTGTGTGTGTGTGTGTTTGCCAGTTCAGTTTGGAATACCTGGCGAGAATTTGTGAAGACTATGTTTCTTCATTTTATTGTAATTTCTTGAAAGACAAAGTTAAGTGAGATTTTAAATTAGAGTATGTGTTTCCATGAGATTTGATTTTATTGAAAAAGCTCAAATAAATATCCTCAAGACTTCACAAGCAAAGCTCAATGTGTGATTTTAAATTGAGATCAGAGAATTGCTATTTCTTTTGTCAGCAGGATTGGAATGATGCTTATAATCCTTAGGAGTTATTTTTTCTTTCTACAAATCTATTTACCAGTTGGTAGTAATAAACAGTACATTTTCCCCACTCACGCGATGTTTAAAAAGGCATAGACCTTGAAGTTATATCATTGTTATATATATATAGTTATATAATTAGAAGTTATCATATTCTAAAATACATTTGATTATATTATGCGTGTCTGATATTTATAGTATGGAAGACCGTTACTATGACAAGAACATATGTAATAGAGTTGCTATGATAAAGAGTTCCTATGATAAATTAATATCAATGTCCATCAGTAAATCATCAGTACAACATTATCAATCATCTCCCACTGATGCCATTCCTTTTGGTGTAGGACAATAGGAACTGAAATCTACTTATTGAACACCACCCTTAAGCATAACATGATGGATGCTATTAACTTTAGTCTTTGGCTGTAGATGGGTGATCCAAATTTGCTTTTCTAGACGTGTTCAGTGAGGTCAAGAGAAACTGAAAGGCCCGCTGGGGTTAGAGTTGTGGGTCAGTGTCTTAAGATCCTTCCACAAGCCTCTCTCTCTCTCTCTCTCTGACCCCAGCTTTGTGTCCCTAGAAGAATTCTCTATAATTCTCCTTATCAGAGTGTTTGACAAACTTCTCTTGTCTTTGCAGTTCTGGGCTTGAGTATATTTTGATAATAAGCAGCCTCTGGAGATAGCTTGCATTTCCCACTTCCGGTCAGATGCCCCACAAAAATAACTTTCTTACATATGTTTTTGCATTTTTGGATCACAATCCCAGCTGGAATCAGGAAGTTTGAAGGCAGCGTGGAAATGGAAACTAATTGAAAGTCACAGTGACATTGTTTTGATTTTCAAAAAAATATATATATATCTATTTAATTTTTCTGGTGGTCTTGAAGGAAAAAGAAGATAGCTATGTAGCTATGTCATTTATTATCAACTTGAAAATACGCTAGCACTTCAGTTCCTCATTCAACGTTGATTTTTATTTCAAGGGATAAGATTACAGTTTTGTGGGAAGATTTTCTAGAGCCCCTCAGAGATGTGAGTTTGGGAACTTTAAAAATTCTTAACTAAGAGCTTAATGGAAGTAACTTGCTTTTCATGTACATGCCAGTAAAAACATACCCTTTTATAACTCTGGGCTTAATGTAACATATTTAAATGAAAGAGGAGAGGAGATATAGATAGCTGTCTCTTCCAAAGGCCTGAAGAGGAATTATGAACCTTATTTTGCCAAGCCATTTAAAAAGGCAAACTTTTAACTAGTTCTCTGCACCTCCTCTTTGCTTTTCTGACGTGCGGTGTGAAGATAGTGTTGTGCATAAAAGTGACTAAAATTCATCTACCTGAGTGATTAAGTGACTAAGCTTGTCTAGCTGAGAATCACATTGCCAAGCCAGCCCAGGTAGGAAAGTTGATGACACTCTTTATCTTCAGTTAAACAGCAAAGAGATGGAAGTGGAGGTGTAGCTCAAGAGGTCAAGTGCCAGTCTTGAGTGAAAAGCCAAGTAAAATCTCAAGGCGATGAGTTCAAGCCCCAGTACCAGCGTACATGCACAGAGAGAGAGAGAGAGCGAGAGAGAGCGAGCGAGAGAGAGAGAGAGAGAGAGAGAGAGAGAGAGAGAGAGAGAGAGAGAGAGAGAGAGAAAGAGAACGCAGCTGGTGATTTTCAGAGGCAAAAACCCTTCACCTATATTAAACAGATTTGGTTGATTGCAAGTTTCAGATTGAAGTAGAAATAGACAGAGCTCGACTTCCTATAAACACTTCCTATAAATACTCCCAGTATTTATATTATTGATGTTTCATTAAATTCAGACAAATTGCTTCTTAAAATAAACAACGATCACTACATTTATTCCCCCCACCCCCCCAAAAAATCCCAGTTTATTCCTGAGCCAGATTTCAGATATAATCATTCTCATTCAATTTTCAGATAAGCCAATCTATCAGAACTGAGTGTCTATTTTCTTAGGAGGCCTCTTTCTTTGTGTGTTACATTTGAAACTTTGGGGAGAGTTTATTTGGCTTATTGTTGTGATTGGTTTTGTTCTTTTTAAAAAATTTTTATTTTTTGCTCTCATTTCCCTCCCACCCCTACCACCTCCTTTTTTTTCCTGCAAAAATCCCATTGTGTTTATTTTAACTTGTATAGACTACATAGAAAAGGAACTAATAAATGATGGGTCAGCCTCTTTCTATCCTTCGTTTTGTCTGTCATCTAGCAACTCCACAGCAAGGGTGGCTGGATATTCATCTACACTGAGAGAAAGGAGGTTAGCTGTGGTGAGGTTGGGTCAAGGTCATGGAAAGCTTATGGCAGGGCTGAAATTCCAATCTAAGCTGGTATACTCCATAAAACGTGATTTTAGACATACTGTCAACACTGTCCCTTCCACCTGTGCATAAGTAAGGATCCAAAGTCACTTACATAGAGTATGACATGAGTTAATAAAAGCAGAGAAATGCCTTATTAGGACTGATTTGAAATAATTTTGTACGGTACACATTGAAACAGCCAATAATACATTTGATATAATGGAGATAAGTATATATGCGCTCACACACACATATATTTATTCCATCTGTTTAAGAATAATCTCTAGAAAGGAAGAATCCTCTCTAGAAAGTTTCACTACAACATTATAGGATGGGAAAATGGATGATTGGAATGTGAGGTAAAAGGGAGATTTTCCTGACGTAAATTCTTTTTTAAGGGGCCGGGGGAGATATGGGTCCTATGGCTCGAACTCAGGCTCTGGGCCCTCTCCCTGAGCTTTCCTGGCTCAAGGTTAGAGCTCTGCTATTTGGGCCATAGCACTGTTTCTGTTTTTCTGGCAGTTAATTGGAGATAAAGAGTCTTGCAGACTTTCCTTCCTGGGCTGGTTTTGAACCACAATCCTCAGAGCTCAGCCTCCTAAGTAGCTAGGATTATAGATGTGAGCCACTGGTGCCTGCCTCTGTATAAACTTTTGAATTATGCACTAAATGAATGTGTCTTTTTCCTCAAAGAAAAGGCATAGTATACTTTTTGAAGTGAAATTGAATGAATGCGTCTTTCACTCAAAGAATAAATATAGGATAATTTTAAAATGGAGTGACTTTATAATTTCCACCCTAAGAAAGTTCTCATGCTACTTAAGATTTTCTCCTGCTATTGTGGGGGTATGACTGAAATAGTAACATGCTTGTCTACCAAATGCAGGGTCCTGAATTCAAGGAGCTTCTTTTTGAGATACCATCTACCACACAATCACAATCTCCATCAGGAAAACAGAGATATTTTCGCTAAATACTGTGGAGAAGTTTGATAGGAGTAGAAACCAAATATAAATTAAAAATAAAACTGAAAGGAAATACAGATGTACAGTATCTAGTAGATTTCGAGGACTGGCACTCAACTGTAATTAATTTCATGATGATTTCCCCTCCACCTCCCAATAAAAGCAGTCAGTGTACCTTTTTAGTATCTTGTGCTACCTTGATACTCTTTATCCTATCTCAAAAACTATTTTTAAACCATGCATTATTAAAAAAGAAAAAGCCAACTTGGGTATTCATTAGGTTAAGATGGATGAGAATAAGCTTCATCCTCAACAGATGTCCCACTTAGGCAGAACAATCTAATTCTATTTAATTTAGTCACTGGCATCCTTGCCTTCTCCTGTCAGAGCGAATCAACCTGAGTGCTAATTTCTGAGGCAAAACCTCTGTGATCATTTCACTCGTGATTTAACCCAGATCTAACCTCGGGCCTTTAGAGGTTCAAGGTCAATGACCCACTTTACTCTGCCCTCTGCCTCTTGTAGCATAACCATTGTTATTCTTCTATAAGGTTGACTATATGCATTCTCCCCCACCCCACCCCATGTGGTTTTATCCTAGGATGGGGCGTTAAGGGTGATTGCTGATTCTCACTTGGTGAGGGCTGGAGAGAATTTGAGGGACTCTCTTGGGTTTTGGTCATGCAAGAAGCGAAGTGTTGAACACTACCTCTGTTCGCATTAGCAGAAGCCAGTAAGGGAGACATGCTTTGATTTCCTCCATGGACCAGAAACACAGTCTGGGTGTCTCTACCCACTGTAAACTAATGGCTTTGCAGAGCAATGTAGCAGCTTAGCCAAATCCAGATCTGATTTACAAAGGACAGGAAAGTATGGATCCCATACCAAACCTTCTTAAGACAGAGATGAGTAGGACAGGTAGGAGCTTGGATCCAGGGCGCTTTCTTAGTCTATTTTCTTTTCAGCCACTGGTGAGTGTCTTCCGGTCTCCTTCCTTCCTGGCAGTTAATACATTTTGTGAATTTCCCTGTATGTTTTAAATAATTTTCCCTCCCCTGGTGTCCCAGCAGAGCCTCTGCTGGGACCAGAGGTAGGGAGGCAGAGACTGTCCTTAAGTAAAGGAGTTGGCCCTGGGATGGGCCACCCGCCCCCCTCAGGGACCACTGCCCCAGGGCTTTGCCCCTCCCTGGAGGAGTTAAACTGGGTTTCTGTGTCAAAGATACTGAATGAAATTGGGGGTGGAATTGTTAAAATTGGAAATGACCTATTTAACGACATACACATTCCCCAGGACTGGTAATAAATACGTCCAACTTTCTAATTTTCTCATCAGAGTGAACTTACAGTAGACTTCAATTCAGAAGGCTTTTGTTTCAGTGTGTTAGAAGAGGGGGAAAAAGAAAAAGAGAGGGTGTGATTGATGTTTATGAATCTTTATAATCTTTATGACTTCTCATTCTCTCTCTGGATAATAACAACACAAAGATGGTTTAAATTTTTACCAAAACCTGCAGTAGGATAAAAGAAAATATAAAAGCAATGTAGGGCATACTAAGAGAGAGAATTGGAAAGATATTACAGAACAATGTACTTTAGCTCCTTTCTAGAAGAGAAAACACATAGTTGTCTGGTAATTGCAATATTATATTGGACTGTATAATAGTGGCCAAATTCCATTTTGTGAGTGCATGCTTTGGTATTTTACAGAACTCCATAGAACCACAAATAATTTCCATTTTCTGCTCCCCAAATCTTTAATTATGAATGAAACAGGGACCCCTAAAGTTCTTGTCAATGAAGGTTAACCATATTCTTTATACGCAATAATCGCCTTTTTGTTAGTGAGATGTGTATATTTCTTGCTCCTGCTCTGTTGAATATTATAAAGAGAACATTTTTCTCCAAAGTTCTGAAAACTGAAATCCCACAGAATTTATTATCGATTTTTCAAAATCATTTTTTATCATCTTTAAATAGATATACATTGGGATTTAGGTCGACATACCAGGGTATCTTGGTCGTCATCACCCCTTCCACCACTCACCCCCGCCCCATCCGTCCCAATGCCTCCCATCTCTGCAAGTTTTCTAGATTCATTTTTTCCTGTGTACAGTGAGGATTTTGACTGTGTTCTCCAAATATGCAAAATCAACGAGAAAGTAGCTCTCTCCTAATCAGAGTCTTACTACAACTCGATTTAGATCTTACCACCAGAGCCTCTTACATCTTTTCAGATGGATTTTGCACTGGGAGCTTACAAATGCACAACTGAAAATGGCACCTGACTAGAGATCATGAGACATTTTTAGTAAACAAAGAAGGTGGCATGAATTCTCACTGTTTTCTTTATTATTTTATTTATTTATATTTTTAAGCAAAAGGATAGTTTGTTTTTAAAGAATTATTTCAGTTTCTCCATTGTTTATTTTGTTTTTTTTTATTTTCCTGTTTTGGATAAATGATCTTCAAGGAGAGAGGGTCCTGTATGTTCCAACCACCAAACACTGGGAGAATTGCATTAACCACAAAATAATATTCCTACTGCCAAATGTTCTACCAATATGAACAGCAGAACTTCTCTCCAAGGTCTTGAGCAGTTTTTCATCGTGTTAGACTGGCTTCGGTGACAGAAGCATCTCGGAAATCTATCCAATCCTCTTCTTATACTCACTCACCCTGGCTGGCTCACACATTGCTCTGAACCCTACCCAAATCAATTGGCAGGTAGTAAGTTCCTTGGGGACCCTTCTACCCAGGGCTGATGGGTGAGTCTCTCCAAAGGCACCAGTCTCCATTTGTGGACAAGAAATGAAAGACTCAGAAAGGTCATTCGGCATGCTAGTTATAAACAAACCACATATGTTGGTGCACTTTTATTTGCATCATTTTACACAGAGTTCATAGCTTACAATTGACAAATGTATATTTTCAAAGATGTATTGCTTGGGAAAATTTTATTCCTTTATGGATCTATACATTTTTAAAAATTAAGCTGCAAAGGAGCTCAGGAAAAGGTTAATAACACATATATTCCTGAAATTTTGCTTGTTTTAGAAGGTAGATGTCCAGTTTGCTTTTAAATTGGGTAATAGTAGCAGTAGGTCATGGGGCTTGAACTCAGGGCCTGGGCACTATCCCTGAGCTCTTTTGCTCAAGGTTAATGCTCTATCACTTTGAACCACAGCTCTACTTCTGGTTTCCTGGTGGTTAATCAGATAGAAGCCTCCTACAGACTTTCCTTCTCCGGGCTGGCTTCAAACTTCAATCCTCAGTTCTCAGCCACCTGAGTAGCTAGTATTACAAATATTTTTTTTTAGTCTTACCTGGAATTATCTTATCTAAATCAGTGAGGAAGAACAATGGTATTTTGTATGATTCTCACTGCTAACCAATGTATTTAAGTTGAGCCCTTTCAACAACAAATTCAGAGAGATGACCTGGTGTACTGGGATGTATATGAGGTGGGAGAAAAGTAAGGTCTTTTCATGGTTTGTTGTTGTTTTCTTTGTGCTGCTCCAACTGTATGTGGGCTCAAGTCCTTAGCAAGTTCATTTCTCGGCCAACTCTGCCAAATTATATGATGTGAATTAATGTCTGCTAGGGCTCAGAACAGCAAACCCTGATTTAAGTTCTTAGATTGAACTTGTCTACAAGGGTTGGGGGTAAAAGCCAGTTCATACGCATTAATTAGCCTAATCCATCTCAATCTACTTCACTTTATGCCTTAAAAGGAATATAGCTCAGTCAGGTATATTTGAATAAAGTGAAGCTGGGGAAAAATGCAGATATATAACCATTCCATGGAAAATGATGAATACCTAGCAATATTCTAATGTTTATTTCCCAAACTTAGGAAATTTTATGTATAAATTCTTTTCTTTCTGCTTCACATAGTACATTAAAACACAACAGCGACAAAGAATAACCTCTTATTTCCATATCCATATAAATTCTTGATAGTTACAGAATAACTTTATAACAGACAGCAGTGGGCAAAGTAATTCACAGACCAGAACTACTTTTTAAAGATTATATGATTTGTTAATCACATTTGTAATTTAGAATTCTGGAAAACACTTTCTTACCCAGGGACTTCAGAATTTTCATGCAAGTATTAAATCTCCAAACAAATTAATCTACTCCTATCACTTGAATTTTTGTTTTTACAATTTAGACAATTTAAATGCCAGAGTTCCATTTAATGGTGTGAACAGGTTGTAGAGGTTTGTTAATTTGAAATTCCATTTGGTACCAGATGCAATAACTTGTCTGGCATTAAAAAACCGAGTTTAAGGTAATCACTGCACTTGCTCTTTTGTTCTAAGTGCTTTACAATCCTTAATTCACATAAAACATCTGTGAAATTTAGTTAGGAGTGTGGTGAGTAAAATTTAATCCTTGTTTTTTATATCAGCGTGTTCAGACACATGCTTCCATATATTTCAACCTTCTTGTATAAAAAATACATGTGGGAGTCCACAGGGAAACGTTTTAGTGATATTCTACCCCTTCTGGGTGATAGAAAGCTAGTGTGCTAACAACACGAACGGGAAGTCAAGCTGAAAACTGTCTCCTCCATTGATTTTTTGCACCAATTGGGGGAAAAAAATGACTATAGGAATAAAAGAAAATTTGGAAGTCATTTGGTAGCCAATGATGTCTGTCTTTCATGGGAGAAAGCAATCAGCTTCTCTTCTGTTATAGAATAAAGACGAGGAAGTGTGTTGTTGTGAGGGTTTTTGTTGCTATACTGAAGTATGGGGTTATGACACATTTTTCCCACCCATCTCCTCTCTTACGTTCATGGCACATAGGGTGTACAAGGCCTCCAACTTCAGCCCACAGAATACTGTTCCTCAGGAATTGTTATTTCCCAATGAAGATATAGATATTCCATAAGCAAGCCAGTAAGCAAATTGGGGAACGAGAATCAATGAGCAAAACAAAGAGCAACACATCATTTTCTTTCTTAATTTCTGAGCTTTTTCATTCAAAGCAAGTGCTCCACCACCTTGAGCCACCATGCCACTTCTGATTTTCTGGTGGTTCATTGGAGATGAGAGTCTCATGGGCTTTCCTGCCCTGGCTGGCTTTGGACTGTGCTCCTCAGGTCTCAGCCTCCTGAGTAGCTAGGACTACAGGTGTGAGCCACCAGCATCTGGCATCCCTATGATTTTGATAGTTAACAAAGGGCTAACAGGACTCACAGGGAGTTTTAGGAAGAATTTAGAAGGTGATAACTCAATTAAGCCTCAGGAAAAGAGAGAAGCTGGTGCCCCTTCCAAGAATAAGTGTTTTCTTGGAAGGTATAAGGAAGTGACAAGATGGTTGTAATTTCTACTATGTTGGAAATGCCTGAGTTGTAAATTGGTGAGTTTGGCTGCTATCACTGTTTGCAATATCAATTTACATGTTCCTTCTAATTAAAAATTAGCTCTTTTAAAAAAAATAAAAAGGAGATTTGTCATTTCAAACCCAGAATATTCACTTTTCAATTAGAAGGGAGACAACATCCTTCCAAGATAGATAGATAAGATTGGACTTGAATTTCTTGTTAACATAAAGAAAATCAACAAGCTTTTCCCTTAGGTAGTGCCCAATATTTGGGCTCTAAACAAATCTGAAAACCAACAAAAGATTCAGAGTATTTCATTACATTTTTCTTTTCCTGTTCAAGCCAGAACAATTAGCTTTAAGAAAGAAAATATAGTTAGGACAAATATTATTTCTCTGATATGTCCATTTATTTTTCTCTGCTTCTCATCTTCTGCTAAACCCAGGCATACCATATTGGTTTTTATTGTTGTTTGTTTGTTTGTTTGTTCTTTAATTTGTGGACAGGATGAGACCAGGGAGATAGTTGGAGCATAGATGAGTGTTAGACTTCAGTGTTTCAGATCTCAGAAATCTTGTATTTACCTATGGTAGGAGGAAATAAAAAGAGTTGCTGGCGCAAGATAACTGATTTCTCGGACAAATGAATTCTTGGATCTTATGTTTGATTCTAGATTATACAAAAGCCCAGGGCAGAGCAAAACGCAAGAACCAATGGGAAACTAGGTTGGAACTGAGTCTCTGTCATCCCATTTTCATTAGAAACAAGGCCTTGTACTTCAGCTTTCTCATGGCACAAGATTATCAACAGTTTGAAACCACACTATCTCTGTATATGAAGCCCTCTCATTAGAACACATCACCGCGTGAAGAGTAACAGAAGAAAGGGAATGCAGGCCTAGCACATCCAGACAGTGATTAGGAAATCCACAAGTTGAATTTGGAATCTTGGAGATGTTTTACACCATCTGCTTACAAAACCAAGTGTATCTTGTTTAGATTCTCAGTGAATTATTAGCTCATGTCAGCTCATCACAGGCAAGTGGTATTGTGTGGTCAATCTTAGGGCTCCCCAGGTATCATATAGTACAGAGAGGGAAAAAATTATCAAGTCATATATGTAAGGATGTGTATTGGTTGGTCTGCTGTCACTGACACAAAATACCTGAGAAGATGTTAAAGAGAAGAAAGGTTTAGTCTGGGTCATTGTTTCAAGCTTTCTAGTGCATCCTTGGATACATTGAGTGCTCTCGGGCTTGTAGCCAGGAAAAGGAGAGACAGGGAGGGCTGCTGGCATAATACCCTCATTTGAAGGCATGCAATAACTAATTCCTTCAGCTAGCTTCTACCTCGTGAAGTTCTACCACCCCTCATTGTAGCCTCCACTGCAGACAGTGCTTCCAATGCATGAGCCTTTCCAAGAACTTCAAGATCCAAGTTACTACAGTAAGTGCCTGAAACATTCATTCCTCCTATTTATAGCAAGATAACACACCTGCTTATTTTTTTTTTTTAAAAGTCTGATCCATCACAAAGTATGTGGAAAAACCCCTATGAGATGATGAATGTCTAAATACTTTGAGAATTATCAAGTCAGATGATTAATATTAATACTATTATTACTCAGCCCTGGTCATATTTTTAGATCTCCTAGGTACATTGAGAAGAGGGGAAAGTTGAAGCCAATTGCCAAATTAAGGTTCAGGATTAATTTGTGATTTTTTCCCCCCTCTCTTCTACCATATCTTCTTGGTAATTGAAAGTTGATGTATGATTCCATTTGTAAAAATGGGAAGGGAAGCTGTGGCACTGACTAACTGGGTTTTCATTAAAATGAATGTACCTTTGACAGGTTTAAAATAATGAGACCTGGGAGAGGGCCTGGATGAGAAAATTGGCTCCTTCAAACTTCTGTGGCTGTAAAACTTACCTCAGACAAGGTAGAGTCACAGATAAACACGAGTACAGTAAAATGTTCCTTCCTAAAATGTGCCTGCTTTCTGACTCCTTGAACTTTTGTCTTGATGGACCCATTTCTAAGGTTCTTCTGCCTAAACACCTCTCTCTGGCTCTGGCTCTCTCCCCTCCCCCCTCTGGCTCTGCCTCTCCCCCCCCCACTCCCCAACTCTGGCCCCCTCATCCTGGAAACTAAACCCAGGACCCTGTATGCAAATTCTACCTCTCTAAGAAGGTCTTTGTGGTGAACAGATGCTAGGAACTCCTCTTTTCTCTTAATGTCAGGGACTGAAGTCAAAGAGCAAAACAGAGACTCTCTTAGGCAACCCAAAGAAATCTTACCATTGCTAAACTGTCCTAATAAATGCATAGATTTAGGACTTTACTTATGTTGAGATAGTGTTTTGGTTTTTTTTCTTACTGGCTTAATAACTCCAATGACCTTACTAGTTCTAAAAGGCAGAGCTGCTTCACTCACTTACAATTCAGAGTCATGTCTCTGAGGCTTGAATAAAATGATGATAAACAC
The DNA here is from genome assembly GCF_023159225.1 of Perognathus longimembris pacificus. Taxonomy (NCBI): domain Eukaryota; kingdom Metazoa; phylum Chordata; class Mammalia; order Rodentia; family Heteromyidae; genus Perognathus; species Perognathus longimembris. Next base: position 35,310,847 of record NC_063180.1, on the reverse strand, counting down.
CCACACAAACACAGCCAGGCCTTAGAGCTAAGTGGCTTTTAGCTTAGCCTTCTGCTGGCTGAGTGAGGTTGAAAAATTGTCCCAAGTGAAACCAGGCCAAAGGAAAATATCTCTCCCTGTGACCAATTAGATGCCATCTTCCCTGGTATATTGTACATTTTAGAATAAATACTTTTAGGGAATATATATACTAATGCCCTTGGACTAATCCACCAGTTTATCGGTGCTGCCGTTTAATTCTGTGTGTTGCTATGACCTAGTGTGGGACGTGACCTTTGTCATGTTTTCATAAGTGTCCTTATAGAATACTTTTATTTTCAACCTACTTCCACACAACCATCCACACACATATGGGCTTGATGAGAAAAGCAGAAATTATGAATGATTTCTTAGGAAAAGACAAAGGAAGACTCATTGTTACCCAAATTTTATGCCCCTCCCCCCCACGCCACACACACAAACAGGTAAAGATAGTATGAAAGGTTTCGGTAGTCATCTCACCTTTAGTGTTGAAGAAGAAGACATTGTGAATGAACTTGGAATGCCCAATTCAAGACACTGGAAAGCTATAATGCAGATAAATAAATCAAGGAGGAAGAGTAGAAGTTCTGTTTCCTTTCAATTAAAGCCAAGTATTATTTGAGCTTTGATACAAAGAAATATATGTGATGTTGTTAAAGTTGTGGTGATGGAAGCAGGAGGGGGTGATCTTGGATTTCTGTGGTGAGAGACTTTGCAAAGTTTCAGGGAACATTTTCAGAGGTTCTAACTTTATTGTTTTCTACATAGCAGTACAGTTTACACTAATGGGAAGGATAAGATTGTCCAACAATAGTTCACTATTCCTCTTTAAAGTACATGCTGCATAAAGACCTTTGACTAGAAGTCAAAATATGCAAGTTGAATTTTATTTATTTATGATTTTTGACAGCACTAGAGCTTGAACTCAGGGATTCATGGTTTCCAGACAGGTGTTCTGCCACTGTAGCCACACCCCACCTACCTAGACCTTTGGTTTTAGTCATTTGGAGGATGAGGACTCTCCATTTTGCCAGCGCTCCAGCCTCAGTCTACAGTCCTCTGATTTATACCTCCTGTATAGCTGGGATTACAGGCATGAACTCAATGCTTAATGTGAATTCATGTCTGTTTTGTAGGAGATCTCTGTGGCTTTGAGAAACTGTATTACTATCTATAAAAGGGCAGGGAAGAAAGAACACTATAGACTCTCTTATAAACTCAACTGTGAAAGAAGAAATCTGTCTCTTCCTCTGTATAAAATATGTATGCTTGTCAGTCTGAAGGAAAAGGTAGAGTTACACTATGGGAACAACCTGAGATGTTCACTTTCTTCCTCATGGAACACCATCTCCATCAAATTCTCACTGGGGCAAATCTCTGGGATGATGATGGTCCTACAAGCAGTGACTCCTTGACCCTAGACAATAATCTATTCATCTGGAAGGATTCCCTCCCCAATTGCAATGACCAAAGAAAGGGGAGCTGGTTTTCCAAGGGGGTCAATGGAAGGGTCCTATTGAAAGTCACGTGTCCCTTGCGGTCACATTTTATTGGACAGAACCAGCCACGTGACCCGGCCTACATATAAGGTTGGAACTGGGAGCTATGTGCATCCGCATTCTTGGCCTCAGATGACAGCCAACTATACACGTGAGATAAGATGGCCGCCTGCACTTGGTTACTTGTTCTTTCTCCAGAGTAAACCTATTTTTCAGTGTTCAACTTTCCCCTCATTTGAAATGAAGTTTTATTAATATCTCTCTAGAACAGTTCACACCCTCTCTCCAAATCTCACCCCTTCTCCGTCGAATCCATTAGGACATACTCGGAAAAGCAAAGCCTCTGTCAGAATATGGTATTGCATGACATTGTAACCTTTTTCCCTTCCAGAAAACCACCCTTTATGAATAAAACATGGGTGACCTTTAAAAACTTAGCCGTTGTACTAGGTGATTGCATATTAACAAGCTTTTTGAAGAAACAGGACAGGCACTGTATGTTTCAGTTAAGGATAGATAATAGAACTATTCAAATAATTTATTATTTTCTTCAATATAAAGAAATGCAACAGCTATTCCACAAAGTCTGTTCTCACTTCCTATGTATAAATTATATGTGACTTCTCACTTACATGAATTGGTTGTGTATGGCTAAACTGGATTTTCCCATGGATATGACAATTCTTATCTTCTCCATTTGTTGCTTTTTTTTGGTAAATAATTCCTGGGTTACATACATCACTAAAAGAATCCAAGAATTTTTAAATAGAAAACAAAGAAAAAAGAGGTAAGTAAAATGAAATTGAATCTCTTGACTTCTAAACACAAATCCTTAATTTTCTTATTATCTGGCATGGGAAAAGTACTCAGTAAATTATTACTAAATAGTAATAGTAGTTATGTAGAGTGGACTAGCATGAAGACTAGAAGAGATTCCTAGGAAATTCTGTCCATGTTGTGAGATGCATTTAATTATGTCATAAAGGAAAAAAAAGAGTTTTACACTTGACTCAATGAAAAAATAAAGTTCAGTCAGGAGCTAATAAGTCCAGAAAGACTGAATCAACTCACTAATAACACAGAGGTGGCGAAAGGTTCTTGTTCAAGGTCTGTCTCAAACTCCATTGCTTGGGGACACAATTTCCAGACATGGAGCCATGGCTCATCTTCAGATGCAGAAATTAGCATTGTGTATGAAAAAAGAGAGGGAACTGAGTATAACTTACGAGAAGGTTTTACTGCTGGAAACAATATTTGTCCATCATTTTGTTATGCCCATGTCGCGAGGAGACCGCCAAGAAGACCACCCAGAGCCAGACGTTCGGAAATGCAAAAGCAAGGCTGTTATTCAGGCGAGCTGCAACTCGGGCCTTGTCCTACCCACCGACACAGCGGAGGTTAGGAGGAAGGCCATGAGCAGAGTTTTACATGGGTATTTAAAGGAAAAAAATCACAAAGTTACATAAACCAGGTGCAGGCAGGATTGGGGTATGAGGACAAATCTGATTGACATGAGCCAGGTGCAGGGTTGGGGTGTGAGGACAAATCTGATTGACTCGGGGGCTAGGGGTTCTCTAAAAATTGGTCTGACGACATTCCAGGGTGGTCAAAGTATCTGGAACGTTCCCGAACCGGTTGGGCCATCCGGGAAATGGGTTTTTATGGCCAGTTGGTTTCGGAAAATGGGTTTTTATGGCTGGTTGGTTTATTCTTAGCTTAACACAAACAACAAGATGGATGCAGTTTCAAGATGGAGCCGTCCTAGTCTTTCAACTTGTTTGGACTATGGAGATCCTCTTAGGCAAAAGAAGAGGCCCTGCTTGTGGTCAACAAAATGAGATAAAAACACAAAGGATCATTCCCTTCTCATTTGGATCCCGTTCTACAGCCACCCTCCCTCGAACTTCTTCAAGTGTGTTTTGTGGTGGCACAGAGCCCTGTGATAGTGACAGAGGGTATACCAGCCTCAGGAGAGCCAAGGGAATTTCAACTTCCCAGGGAACCAAAAATCCAAGATAAAGCTTTTGGAATACAATGACACTGTCAGCCTCTATAAAATATAATAATACAACATAGCCCTATAGAAGTTGTGCTACATAAGCCATCCTTTTTTATTTGCTCTCCCGAAATGCACAACAGGTAGGGTTGAACACTGAACACTGAACAAATTAGGATCATGTCTGTGCATAATTTTGAGTTTTTGGCAATTTCATCTTTAGATATAGGACACACTAATTCCTTTACCTTGTGAAGATCAGAGACAATAATATCTGAGAAACAATGTTGGGAAGCAGAAAAGGTAGTATTTGTCAAGCTAATAAAATCTATGATAAGTAGAACTAAACCAAAACAAAACAGGAATCATCTTACATTTTGAAAAACTTTTGTCAATGTGCTGCTTTACTAAGCCCTTCTAAACTTGAAGATCTTTATCCAGGATTAATTAACTATAAATTTTGTTTTATTTTTAACTAATTACCCAGTGAGATTTCTTTCATTGACGAAGAAAGGTAGAAAGAGTTCAAAGACATTTAACTTAGTAAGAGACGAGTTCTACTTCACATCATGCAGCGTGTTTGGCAATGGTACAAAGATTTCTTTGGGAAATATATATGTATATTTATATACAAATATATGCTATATATAATGTAACACAAATAATATATTAATCTGTATATGATAAATATTACATAATTAGATAATTTATAAATACATATTAAATATATAAAATATATTTGATATATAAATACATATTATAATATATAAAATACATTTGTGTATGTATGTATGTATGTATACACACATATATATAATATATACACACACACATATACACACATATGATTCCCTGAGCTCTTGCTCATGTGGGCAGAATGAGGGAAAATACTCCACTACGTTCAGTCATAAAACAAAGGCTGGTGAGGACAGATGTTGACCTTCAAATCACCTTGTCTCACATACAAGAATGTGCTGAGGAATGCTTCCTGCAACAAGTATGCAAAGCAGGCAGGGAAAGGGCTGGGGGTGGGATCATAGAGGGTGGGGAGGGGCTCAGAGGATGAAAGGTACATTCTGAGAAGGAAGGTGAAGCATGCACTAGGCTAGAGGCACGCTTGGGGCTGCACACACCTTACTATGAACTTGAGAGAGTTGAATTCGTGTGTATAGTGACCTACACATCGGAGCTTCCTTAGAGGTATGTGGCCAATCCTTGTTTATGTCTACTGGTCACCATAGTCTCCTACAGGGACTCCTACCTTGTCCGTCAAATTCAAAACACTCTTTTGACAAATGCCCTTGTGTTTAAAACCCCCAAGGGGCAATGGTCAGTGCATGAGATTAAGATGATAGAGGACACTAAGAAGTAGGTAGTATGAATGCAGAATTCAGATGCATTCGAATCATGTAACACAGAGATACAGATTTTCAAATGTGAGGAAAACCATGTATAGATAATTCATCAAGCAACGGATCAATCTTCAAAAGACTCCACAGAGCCAGACTGACCGAAACATAGAGATCTCAGTTTTCTTTTAGGGCCACTGAGTAAATATGATTTTTCAATTCTGTCATGGACCTGTAAAAAAATCATTTTTGAAACTTAGAGCCTAATATTTATTGAGAATTCCACACTCTTTATATATTTTAGAATTCTTTTTGAATTGGGGGTATATTAATTGTACATAGTAAAGGCTTACTATAGCATTCCCATATATGCATACTTTGATTATATTTCTTTCTGTTTTTCATTTTTATTTTTCAAGCCCACAGTGGGGTTTGAACTTGGGGCCCAGACATTGCCCCTTAGCTTTTTCACTCAAGGCTGGTGCTCTAACGACAAGTCCACCTCTGGCTTTTTGGTGGTTAACTGAAGAGACACGTCTACTGGACTTTCCTGTCTGGGCTGGCTTGGAACTGTGATTCTCAGACCTCAGCCTCCTGAATGGCCAGGATGACAGGCTTGAGCTACAAGTGCCTGGCCATATTTCTTAAAGTAAAGCCTGTTCTCACAATCCCAATGAGTGCAATTGATTATGTATCAGCTATTATCAATACCTTCAACCAGGAATTCTACCATAAGGAGATGTCTGAAATAATTTGAGACTGAGGGCTGGATTGAAAGGGCTCTCACCTTGCTTAGCACTCCTTTCATTCAAGTATATTGACAACTTGTCCCTTTCACTTCCTGTGAGTAAACTAGGCAGTTTCATTTAATCTACAATTATGGCAATAAGCCTCATAACTTTGCTTTGCTTTGCTGGGCAGGCTGGGATAAAATTGCCTCTAGGTGCCTGATGCTGCTTCATCTTGCTGCTGTACGCACTGTCTCTCCAGAGAGCGGGGAATAGACAGATCCAAACATTGAGGAGACAAAATCACTTACATTTGTCATGTGAGCATTGAGGCTCTCAGGATTGTCTAAAGGATTTCTAAGACAGAAAATGAAGCCATCTCTGGACATGAGGGAATGGAGGAAGATGTGTAGGCCCCCTTCCCTGATGTAGGCAGGAGGTGCGGCCATTCACCCTGGGAGACAGGTTGGGGAGAAAGAGAGAGAACTGTGCATGTAGTCCACTGGAGAAGTTTTCTCCAATGTGTCATTAAGGTGTTCCGGAGCATCTGTGTGGCTGCCATATAAACTGAATGGGAACACAAAGTAATCAATTTCAGTTGAGAGCACTAATTTATCACCTTGCCATCTTTTATTGCAAGGTAGAGAATCTCAATCTTTCTCTCTCTCTCTCTCTCTCTTTCTCCCTCTGTCACAAGCACATACACACACGTACACACACCTACACACATCCTTAACCTCTTCCAAAGCATTCATAAACTTACACTCAATTTAATCTCTTTTTTAAGAGACTACCAGATTAGAAAATCATGGTCATTTTTGTTTTTAGTTAGCTTTTAGTTGGGAAAATTGTTGTTAAAGCAACATTTTTCCTTTCATACCTTGGTAAAGTTGGGGCCTGACTGCAGTATTCATGTAAAAGCCAATTTCAAAAACAAGCTCTCTATTAAGACATAAAACAATTGAGCTTCTTAGACCTGGGAATCCTATGTCCAGGGGTCTATTACAGAAAACCACTGGCGTGTTAATTTCTAGAGTCAATATGGCTCCAGAGTCAGTTTGCTTGAATGGAACTTGAAATCCTTCAGATGCTTAGAAGAGAGAACTGGCTTCTCCATTGCATATTCAGAGCAGCCCCTGGTCCGGAGACACAAGTCTGCAAGCCCTGAGGGTGCCTGTCAGGTGCGCTCAAAACACAACACCATCTCAGGCCCAGAACAAGAGAACCGCAGAAAACCCAATGACATGGAAACCATAACCCCCCAAATTACATCCTGCAGATTTTACAAGTTCTCGGCTTGCCATGCCCATGCTACTTTATTTTAATTATTTTTCTCTTACCCTTGCAAGATTGTTGAAGAAGACTGGAAACGCAACTGGGAATTTTTTTATTGACTCCTATTTTTAACCTTTTTTGAAACCAAACCTAGATTTTGTTTTTCCATCCAGGCTACTTCATTGTAATTTCTTTTTTTCATGCACAATGTAGGAGCTTTTGTTACTTGCCATGAAGCTCTTCAAAGCGTGTTTTTTCTGGAAGTCTGGCACTGGTGTAAGTTATTTATATTATGATACACAGCACTTTCTCTCTCTGTATCCCCACACAAAATAAATCTCTTTTGGTCGCTGAGGCCAAAGTTCTTCTGTCCACTTCAGATACATCTTTCCTCAGAATCCCTCAAGACCTCTTTAGGTTTGTCCTACCCCCCCCCCCCCCAACATCTAAAATCCCACCACAAACATTTTTGCTCTCCTTTTAACTCCTAATATATGTAATTTTTTTTCCTGAAGGCTTCGATGTTCTCTCTTTATCTCCCAATATTTTTCCCTAGACCCCAATTTCCTAACCAAAGCACATTACAATGTGAGGCTTTCAATAGTCTAGTAGCACATCAATAAACTAAGGATTATTGTGCTTTGTCAGGTTTTATTTTGTAACATTATGGGAAATTCTCCGCTGTCTTGGATGAGTGCATAAACTCTGATTGCTTGACAATTAACAGAGCTAGTAATAGAAAAGGCAATGTAATTTACCTTCGTACTAGGGATCTCAGTTAACAAAAATTAAACTATTGAACTCTCTTCTCCAAGGAAAAGGATGTCGCCTCATTATGTTAAAAAAAGAAAAACAGATTCTAATATCAAGTGAGCCCTCAGTCTGGCTGAGTGAATTTATCGTTCAGATTATGTGTTTTTCTGACATGCATACAAAATTAAGGTTTTTAAACTGGACCAAACTCTCTCTTCATTAAATGAGTATTCCTCCTCTTTGGTACAATAACTCAAAGGGAACCTTCTGGATACATAATATCGAGGGGGAGTATTTTGGTATGTTCTGTGGCTTGGATATTGATGTGTCTTTTATCTACAGGGCTGGGATGCAACTCTCTCTCCTCTCCTCTCTGGGTTTCTGTCTTTGTGTATCATGGTACTAAAGAGGAAAATATACAGTGTAATTAAATACAGAGCCATCACCATTAGAGGAGGGAACTCCCACTGAGGAGAGCACTGGGTTGTATAGACTCCCAGGAGACCATATGAAGCTTGCATTCAAAATGTCATTGGTAGCCTTGAACCTCCTTTCCGCCCTTTCTGATCTTTCTGGTTGGTTCCATGAAATACTGGGCTTGAACACTGGGCTTGACTTTGCCAAGATGTGAGAGAAGTTAAGGCTTTTCTCCCTTAGGAATCTTAACCTCTAATATCTGGGCTTGGTTTGTTTTTGTGTGGGCCTTCGTGTGTAGTGTGTGTGTGTGTGTGTGTGTGTGTGTGTGTGTGTGTGTGTGTGTGTGATTGTTAGACTTCTGAAAGACCCTGCAAACATTCCATAAATGGGTCAATTAAACCCATTGGTATTTGTCATGGGGGAGGTGAACGAGATAAATTGTTGGGCTCTAGAAAAGACAGTTCGACACATTATTGCAGGAAGTACAGGTAAATTTATAGAACCCCTTTCTGCCTACAAGAGACCTAGAATCCAAGGCTTGGCAAAGTAGGGTTCCTGGGCAATGTCCAACTTGCATCTCTTTCATGTGGTATGAGAACAGTATCGTGTGTGTGTGTGTGTGTGTGTGTGTGTGTGTTTTAAATCATGATTGAAATTGATTTTGAAAATAATCAAGGGAAGTGGAAAGGTTTTTAGTGTGGAAAAAGTACACATTTGTATGTCAGTGTCCACAAATGGAGCATTATTGAAATATCGACGTTTCCTTCAAGTTACTATCTCCACCACAGTAAAGATCAGAGACTTCGGGGTCTAAAACATGTAAAATATTTACTATTTGGCCCTTCAAAGGGAGTGTGTAACTCCTTTTATTAGCTTATGATTGGCCACTGCTATCAACTGTTAATGTACGACAGTATATTGCAATTACTAATTGCATGACCCAGATGTAATCTGGCTCATATTTATTGACAAAAGAAGGTGAGAATATCTGAAGGTGAAAATTCAAAAAACCATTCTCACCAGCCTTCATATTGCATCTGGGTCATTTATTATATTACAGTATATTATAATTATCAATTGCTGATGGGAACTCTATAGCAAATTTCTGTATAACTCCAGAGGAAAAAAAAATACAAAAGATTGTGATTTGGGGAGGAGAGGTAAGCCCTCAAAAAGCAAAAGGAGTTAGAAATAAACCCAAGACAATAAGCTTTGAGTGACTAGAGAACAGTAGGAGGGACAGAAATTGGAAAGACTAGAAGTGGTACCTAGCTTTGTACAAACCGAGCCCTAAGAAAACATGTTGGTGATCTAAAATGAGATTGCAAAGAATGCGTTATTAAAATGCCAACAGTATATAAATTGTCTTCTGGTTTTGCTGTTTAGGAATCAAAAGAGAACCATGGAGAAGAAGGAAGCATGAATTTAAAACTAATATCAAGTTCAAGGAATTAATAGCTGGAGAATGAAGAAGCATGGGATAGTTAATCCTCTTTCAAAATATGGAAAAGTGATGTATAAAGGAAGGAGTATTCTGACCACTTAGAATCTTCTTTCTTGACAAAAGAAGGGGCGAGAATCAGAAGGCAAAACTCACCAGTTTTCATATTGCATTGGGGTCATTTTTCTGAAACTATTCTTTAATAGGATAAAGTAATTGCTATAATTTTAATTATATGGTTAATTCCAAAAAATTATCTAATAAAAATCACAGTGCATGAGAAAAAAAATAAAGCATGATGTGCAGCTTAACACATGATTATTTATTTCAACTTTAAAGTACACCACTGAAATAGGGGGCTGAAGAATGTTAGAAGATACTTTCTTGCTAGCACAGGACTCCATATTGAAGAATGCTGGCAGAGAACTGTTTGAAGAATTGTGATTCGCTTTGGGATTTCATTAGAAAATAATGCAAGGGGAAAATACTTAATTAGGACATTATTTTATACTTATATTCAACTTGGCTTGTGATATCATTCAAACCTAGTTGCCTAACCTCCTTTCCATTTTGAGTTCTGGAAAACATCAGTTCCTGCCTTGATTTTTGTTTAATTTTGTCCATAGGATGCTCTTTGACTTTATTTACAATGTTATTACAGAATTTTAAAATATTTTCCTGTTTCATTATGGGGAGTGGAAGGAAACAGATAAATTGGTTTATTGCCAACAATCTAAGATCACCTGTACAACTCAGTAATAAAAAGTTTAGGCCAGACCAGATGTCCATCTACCCTATAATCGTTGAAGGACCAGAATGGTTATTGAGAGGTTCTGCCATTGATTCAAGACGTGGAAACCCATTACATGAATACCAAATATTGTTCATTTGAAGGTCTATATGGAGAAGTGAAAAGTAGTTGGATAGGTATCTTTTCCCATCGTGAAGCTGTGAATTTACTTGATAAATACTCTGTTTCTAAGAACTACAGCCAGGTGTAGAGATACAGATTTCAATGAGTCAGTCAACTCGATAATGCAAGTTAGCCATCCTTCAGTGTGAAAGACAGAAAAGCAAACGGATGAATGATCCATTTAGCATTAGGAAAATGCAGTTGGTTTTCAGAATATGTCTCCTATCCAAGATATCCCCCCTCCAAGAAAATGAGCATAGAGATCATAAGACCCAGAGTGTGACCCTGCCCTCAGCCCTCAGGTCTCTTAAAATAGTAGCCCGTTTTGTATGGTTGCAAGTTCCAGGGCTAAAACTGAAGGTCAGAGACTTGCTATCCTTTCTCTGTACAATTTTACCAAATCTTCATCCTCCGCACTAAACTACAATTGTGATAAATAACAATACCACTGAAGCCGGTATTAAAAATTGACACCAAACTACAGGGTTTTATGAAAGTACATACAATTTAAAAAGTTCTGTCCCACAAAGTAGAATGTCTTTACAAGTTAAATGATTGTTTGTGGGTGGGAAAGAAAGATCTCTGAAGACTTCTTTTAAAGAATAGCAAGGAAATATTGCACCAAAATAACTAAAAAATACTCTTTTTTTTTCACCAATACCTAACCATGATCATTTCTCTTAAATTAAAAAAAAAAAAAAAAAAGACTTTGTGTGGTTTCTAATCATCGAGCGCCATCCCGCAAGTACGGGCAGATACTGACACAGGCCATATTTGAACAGTGAGATTTGAGGCTGTAGACTTGTTCCAAGAGATAGATAATGATGAATGTAAGGAGTCTGTGTGTTGGGGTTTAAAACTGCCCTATCCTGCCCTGAGCCCCCTTACACATACAAATAATACAAAGAGTTTAAGAAGGAGGCATTAGGCCCAACTAGTGAAACAAACCTCCATCAGATGTGTTGAAATCTCCTACTTGACCCTCGTCTAACCTTCGGTCCAAGACGCACAAAGTAAGATAGAGTTAATCCCAGAAAGCAGGTTTAAACAAACAAGCCAACAGTCCACTCTGTCATTGAGGAAGGCTGATTTTCCTACTCTCCTCTAACATTGCTTAGGAAACCAGAGCCCAAAGAGTGAGGGAGCTTAGACAGAGGTGGGTTACCAAGGCCTTGTTGGGAGTTTGTAAGGATTTTGGCAACTGGTTCGTCAGTGGTATCTAAAAAGCTCCCATTTTCTCTTGTTTGACTTTTCTAGACTTCATGAATCTCCATGATAGATGAGCATTTCAAAATTCCTGGCAGGATGTCTCAATTAACTTCAAGCATCATCGTTTTGGTTAGAACTTTTTCATAGCTTGACATAAATAAATATAGATTTTTTTTCCCCCATTGAGATATCTGTTGAGCGAATCCACAGATTCTCATAGTAAAAGAGCCTTTTTCTGTTCAAGTTGTAGATTTTGGAAAGGAAGAGAACTGTATACTGTTTCTTACTCAGGATGAATGTTTTTGCAGGACTGAAACTGAGATGTTTTTGTTATAATGAAATATTGGAGAAACTGAATTGTCTGATTACACTTAGGAGATATTAGATAAAAGTTATAAAAGATGATTGAAAAATCCATTCATGGCTCAAACTGAGATACCTTTGAGTATATTTGAGTATAAATATTTGGGTATAACCACTACAGTGCCTTGAGTAGCCAATGAAATCGATAAATATTTTCACCAGAAAAAAACATAATTATGATGCATCTATATACACATATTAAGTTGTGTACACATCCAATTTTTGTTTAATTTTAGAATGTATTAAGAGTATACACAGTTTGTGAATACGAACTATATGCATTTTTCCTATGTGTGTTTGTTCCCATGGTAAATATCTGACATAACAAACTGCATGTGCTACAAAATTCAACCTGTGAATAATCTCTTGTGTTTGTGAAAGCCTTCCTGCCTGTCTCTGCTGTATGTTGGTGGGAAGGGAATGCCATATCTTAGGAATTGTCTTAAAGACAAATATCAGCTCTGAGATTCCAATGAATCTGTTTCACCAAAGAATTGGTTTCACCTGTGGTTCAGACATGGGCAAAGGCATGACACAAAGTCCGTTGCACCTGGAGGACATTTTGCTCCTATTGAGAATGAAAACCTTGGACCAGCCAAGTGTAATAGAGGATTGGGGGAGTGTGTGAACTATGCAGAATACACACTTATATATTACCCTCAGTACAACCTTTACCCTCAACTTGTCACACCCATACTCTAGACCCTAAGCACACAAGCAAGAATGGGAAATGATGATTCTGATTAAACTGAAAGTAGAACACAGATTCTGAATTGCTAATATAGCCTTATTGCATGAAGGCATAAAGATGCATTCCTTTAGTTTGTTTTACCTGGTAGTCGTTGACACTAAACTAAAGTCAGAGCTGGATGCATCTAAAGCCTGCTGTTAGTCTGAATGTCATGCCTTATAAGTTATCTATTAGCTTTTATCATTATCCTGGAAGTTAAATTGCAATGTCAATTTAATCTTATAGTTAGTACTGAATAGAAATGTTGATGATTTGACTCTTTCCCTTTTCTTTTCAGTGCACATTTCTCATTAGTTTTTGAAACTTGGGATATTGAGATGTTATCCTTTAGTCTGCACCCCTGAGTCTCCTCTTAGATGTACACAAACACCCCTGTTTCTTTCTTCCAAATATCATATCCATAATGACCATACCTTTGTATTTAAGTAATATTTTCCTATTGCCCAGTTTCCTTGTTTTCTTGTCTATGGTGTCTAATCTACCATCCCAATCATCTTTTGAGGATTTTTATTACAAGAAGTAAAAAACACGTTTTTTACATAGTGTTCTACTGAATTGCCCATTTGTGCTTAGGTTTTGTTTGTGTCACAGGCCTGGAGGTTTCAGTCTCTGTTTGTTTGATTCCATTTTTTGTTTGTTTGGCCACATGATGAAGTATATCATAGAAGAAATACATGGGAAAAGAAGGCTGGTTACCTCATGGTGGCTAGAAAAGAGAGGAGAGAAGTGGAGAGGAGAGAGAGGGAGAGAGAGGAAGAAAGAGAGAGAGGCTGATGTTCCAAAAGTTCCAATAGTTTAATTTGAGTGCTCTCTTCAATTCCCTAACTTCTTTCCATTAGGCTCCACCTCCTAAATGTTCCAGCATGCCCCAATAGCACCATGGGCTTTGGTTAAAATCCAAACCATAAAGTGATTATTAGACAGTTATATAATACCAGTTAGTGTCTTTGTGTCTTAGTCTGGGTCTCTCAAGAGTGAGAGTCTTAGGTGCTGGTTTCTGTGTTCTTCTTCTTTGAGTTCAATCCCAGGAAAAGCAAAACAATGAGGGAAAAAGCGATCAAGACCACGGAGGGAAATGAAGGTTCCTTGTGAGGGCTTTTCCAGAGCCTGCTATTGTAACAAACCTTGCAGAACTGCTTTCCATTAAATCCTTTAAAACCTGTGCCTCAGGACAGTTCATTCCGTAGAAGGAAGGAAGAAATCAGCCTTTATTTCCCGGCGCCAGGCCCCCAGTGACTTTGTCCCCCACTGTGTACTAATTCCCCTGCACTTCCGAATTACACAGGATTCCAGCTTTATAATTTGAAGAAGGATAGCTACAAAATGAAGAGTTATAGGGCTGTGACTATCTGATCCTTGAAGAACCAGGGTTGGTTGAGATGCAAATCAGTGCCCAAAGGCCCTGGACACAAGAGGAACTCCACAAGCTCAAAGACCAATTTCTCCCTTCAGGAAAGGTAATAATTCAGTATGAGCATCAACAATTGAATAACTACAATTGCAACCTAACCTCCCCAACAATGGTTTGGGAACCTGAATCTGCATATAAAATCAAATGTATATAGTGTTAAGAAAGAAAAGAAAGTCCAAGCTGATACCTGAATATAAAAATAACAGTTGTTTAGACAAGAAGAGACAAGATAGAGGATAAAGAGAAGTGTGTCTTAGGGTGTGCAAATGAAATATATGAAATTATAAGCAGGAGTCTTGAAGGTTTCAGGGACATCTAATGCCAAATGTGTGGACTGTATTGTGGTAAAGAAAAAAAATTGCACTTGTAAGCAAATTCATTCATTCATTGTAAAAGAGGTATGCCCAACACATTTTCTACAGACAACCATGATGGGAGAAAGCAAGCAGCTGTATTTGAAAGAGGAAAAGTGCACAGCGTGTTGCCTACCCATCCAGTTCACCATCAAATATTCTTATTATAATATAATAACAATAATTAATAAGGATGATGGACAACCATTTGTATTTATAATAAAAGAGTAATTGTTGCTCATTTTCTTTTGGTAGTGGCACTATTGAATTAATCATACCCTTGATAAATTACTGAAACACAGTGTTAAGCTATTGTAGATGTCCTCATTCTTTTCAGTTGTTTTTATTATGAAGTGTCATAGCCTTGTAATGGTGAAATTAAAGAATTCATAGAGGATGAGGGGGGGAAAAGATAACACCTCTGGCCATTTCTTTTTTTTTAAGTGTCATTTTTGTGCATGTATACATGTTGGAAGTATGCATAATTGTATTATTGCTATCCTCCCTAGAGGATAGATTGATCTTTGAAGAAATCTCTAAGGCAGACAGATAAAAGAAAGCATAGCATTTTCCCCCTAATTCTGGTGGATGAAAGCTAGAAACATAATGGGACATTAATGTTAATGGGAAAAGAGGAGGGAACTGCTCCAAAAGGTTAGAGGATTGGAAAATGAGTGCTTTTTCCTCACTGGAGTCTTTCTGGTCTGTTTGGTTGTTGTTTAGCTCTGAAATCCTATGCAACAACTTCAGATAGTTTAAGAATATAGTGTAAGTATCCTGATCTAGAAATGAATCGTTCAGTCCAGTTATTTCTACAATGCACAAACTCTCTCTAGTGTTTTCAGTTCTCTTGGTGACTCGCACATTCCTCTGCATGATAACTTTGTGTAAAATACAGATGGAATTTTCACATGGGTAAAATGTCCTAGGATGGAGAAGGAAAAAAAAATAAAAAGAATGAATCCATGCTGTGCTTGATCAACTTCGTTACTATTCTCAATGCAGAAGTTCCTTTTTCATTGTTGATTATGAAACTGGCAGAGAAACTTGCTCTTTTTGTTCATCCGCTGGGTATTTAATGCATAGCAAAGGGGGTAATTGCATTAGTGAAAATTCCACAAGCTCCTGCCACTGCAGTGAACACAAGCAGCCATTATGGCCAGGATTGTCAGAGATTCCTTGGCTGACGCCAGCACGTCGTCCAATGACATCAGAGCCCCTTTGGCAATCCTGTGGTTACAAACTGACAGCATTTTAATGGCATGTAAGAACAAGACAGCCAGGCTCCGTCGCATCCTCCCCATATTCGGAGAAACCGTATGCTAACAGCTCATCATTACACGGATTTAGAGGGAGAATGAATCCGATCTGTCTGTGGAAGTATAATTACATGGCCATCGTGTGATATGTCTAGCATCGAAGGCAGCTGCTCAGAGCTCCCTAGCCAGTATTATAAAGCTGTTCTCCTCTACTGACTAAACCTATTCATCGTGGGCTGAGTGCCTTCAATGCCGAGGTTGCCATTGCAGACTTTGCTCCAGTAAGCACTGCAGGCAGGGTAGGCGGAGGGCCAGGGTCTGGGCTACTGAAATGAGTAAGCCTTGTGTAGCTAACCATTGAAATATCCCCACTATTCAGGGATGGGTTGGAGAAAATAGCTTTAGGTCGCTGGTCCCATCACGTGGGAAGCAGGAAGCTGTGGTCAGCATGGGACCTCCTCTGACAAAACAATTGCAAGCTCGAGAGCAATGCACAGAGCCATGTCAGCTGCAATGGGGCGGTGGGACTGAGGGGGAGAACTCCAGGGCTATTCCCCGTGGGTGTCTCAGTCTCCCAACAAACAATAAACACAATCCTACATCATCTCCCCCACGCCCCAGGAGGTCAGAGGAGACTGCCTTACAGACTTGCTATAACTTCTATTTTTATGTTTATTTTTTAAAACAATTTTTTTTTTATCATGGTCCTGGGGCTGGAACTCAGGGTCTGAATGCTATCTGTGAGCTTTCTTAGTCCTCTACCCCTTGAGGCCCAACTCCACTTGCCGCTTTTTTTGGGTGATGAATTGGAGATGAAGTGTCTCACAAACTTTTTGGCCCAGGCTGGCTTTGAACTGTGATCCTCAGATCTCAACTTCCAGAGAAGCTAGGATGACAAGTATGAGCCACCAGTGCCCAGCTGCCTTGTTGTACCTTTTATAACTCATGTCATGCTATACAGATCTCACCTTGGCCAAAATAATATGTGATGTTTAGGTAAAGCCATTTCTAACACTCTATCCTAAAAAATCTAGAAATAATCAGAAAGTATTTCTCTTTTTGGTTTAATCACTGATCATATTCCAGATTGTCTGAAACTTATAAACAATCACAGAAACATTGCACATTTCCTACAAGTTAAATTTGAGCTATGAGAAATGGGTATGAGCCTGAATTTCACATTTGAGATAATGTTCAATACAGTTTCTTCTAACATCTGCACTTTTGTAGGAAACGTATTTTTTTAAAGCATATCAAGAATACCTGCATTGTGTCCGAAAATTCTTGTCTATTCATAATGCAATTTAAATAATAAAACCACTGGAAAAATGCAAAAGGATAAAGCTAAATAGAGCCAATCAATCTCATTGTGTTATAAGAATAATGTTTATTTAATTTAATGTGATTATAGAACTGTGTTTTATTGTGAGAAATTTGAAAACATTATCCATGATCATATTATGGACAGATAACTTCCATGGGTCTTTTACATTCTCAGTCTTTTAAATTTATATTTGTCTATTTATTATCCCTTTGTCTCATTTTTGAGAGCAGTCTGTACATTGAATTTTAAATTCTGCTGTATCAGAAAGAGTTGCATCGTATGCCTTTCATTTTTGCTACAAACAATTCACAGGCAGAAAATTTGATGGCTATTTACCATCCCATTATGATATGCTTTGTTGTTTACTAGCTGTTTTCCTGGTTGCTCAATAGTTTCTTGCACTCACATTTTTTCCATTATTAATAAGATGATAATGGTCACTATAGCAACAGGTATAAAACTTTGTTTCGTTGTCACTGTTAACTGTCTCAGGCTGCATTTGAAAACTCTGAATTGCTAAGTCTTTGGATACTACATTGTGAAGACTTCTGATACACAAAATTGATATGCCTTATTACATATTTTTGTTTTATCCTTCAGCTTTCTTCTCTTTGTTTCCTAATTTCTTTGCCCCAAACACTTGTGCAATTCTAAACACATGTAATAGCCAAGTCAGAATTCAGCAGAAATCGAGACACTAATGAATAATAAGTCAAAAAAGGTGTGTATGTTGTGTGTTTGTGTGAGTGTGATCAGGAGAGTTGTGTACATCTGTGTTTTGTGCAAGAGTGGAGTGGAATGTGTTTGTGCATGTGTGAATACTTGAAGGAATGGTATTTTTTATTACTGTGAAAGATTACTGGGAAATGAAGGAAGAAGAAAAGAGACTATCTAAAATATGTTTTTAATTTGAAGCTGAAGAAGGTGATCACCTGAAGAGGGCTCAAATACAAAACTTTGAGAGGATGCTAAATCAGATTTTTAAAAAATTTTCATGTTTTCATGGAGTCACCAGTAAGTCTTACAAAATAGCATTAATTTCTATACTTGCCTTTCACAAAGTCTTTTCTCTAAATATATTTTTTGAGACAGCTCAGTGAAACAGCTTTTGAAAAAATATTTGTGCAGGAAAAAAAGTGAACCTAGAAAGACATGGCAGTTTGACATTTTCGATGGAAAAGCTCATTTAACAGTGTGTAATTGTTCTTTCAGTAATAAAAAAAAATTGAATGAGTGCTTAGATTTCTTGAGCAACATTTCTTAGGAGATGACTTGGGCAACTTGAGTGGCTAAATAAGCTTAGGTTCCTCGTGAATTCAGTTTCTTAAAGCATAGATAACTTGCTGGGTGCCAGTGGGTCACGCCCGTAATCCTAGCTATTCAGGAGGATTTCAGTTCAAAGCCAGCCCACACAGGAAAGTCTGTGAGACTCTAATCTCCAATGAGCCACCAAAAACCGGAAGTGGCTGCGGCTCAAAGTGGTAGAGTACTGGCCTTGAGCACAAGAGCTCAAGTTCATGTCCAAGCCCCATGATCGACAAAAAGGAGAAAAGAAAGAGTAGATAAATTTTTATTCCATAATTTTATTTTTAACAATTCTCTTAATCTCTCTTGGAATTATAATGTTTTGTCTAGTTAGTTGTAGCACATGCAAAACCTCATGGGACCAAAGTATGTCAGGTCTGGATGAATCTGATTTTTTATTATCCAAATTATAACCTGGATGATTTCATTCTATGCTGTTCTCATGGAGTCCCATCTTTCTGGTGCTTGTTATTGTACTTCCTTTGTTAATCTCAACATTGTTCCTGTCTTTTGTCTTTTTCCCCATATGCACAGAACAAGTTAGTGTGTTCCAAGAAGGGGCTATTTCAAATTTTCTGGAAGGGGAATGTGAACATGGGACTTTGTGTGTTTGGCTATAGATGGGGGGTTCTCACTGGTTTATTCTTATATTGCAGATGACAAGCAGGTAGTGGTTTGATAAAGTAGCTATACACACAATGGATATCATCAAATCGCTCCTGCTGAAGTAACAAAACTCAGTCAAACACTTGCTGTTAATAAGGCTACTATGACGTAGGCGAGGGCCACTAAAGCTAGTTGACCACAACCATCTGAAAATTTGCTTACTTTTCATTAGGCAAGTAACACACAACAAAGCTCTTAGTATGCAACTGGACTCCTGTATAAGTAACCCCTATCCTAACCCTGAAATTATACCTAGTCATTACCTTCTGTGTGCCCTTTAGTTATTGGAAACCTTGTGAGCCCGAAGATGATTTCTACTTTTCCTCTTCTCTTCTTCCTGCCTTACACTTCTCTATGGCGTTGTAAATATTTACTTACATTTCAAATGTATACCCAGACATACTTAGGAATCCATAATTTAAGAAAAAGTATTACATGTAATTCTTCCTTCTTTTAACACTAGTTCTGGTGGATAGCATCTAAGAAATAATTGTTGGAGGAATGATCAATGAATAAATGAATGAATGGATAAACGAATAACCCTGAGACAATCATAGCATCTTTGAAAAGTTGTTAGCAGCATATCCACAGGGAAATGATGGATACAATTTCATTAGTTTTAGAAAGACTTTGAATCCTGAACTTTGTGGGAATAATAGTACCACCAAGTGTTTCATCATGTTTTTATTAACAATTATGTTTTACATCCCAGGAAAGCTCAAGCTTGTATTTGTAATTTTTTTTTTCTGCAAAAGGCAAAGGGAACCAATTGTGCAGGTGAAATATCTGATTTGAAAGAAATTGAAGGGGTCTTTCCATGGAGGTAGTACCAAATCAAGTTCTAGAAAACTAGGCTGAATAGTTCATAGTCTTAGATAAGACTGACTAGTGAACAATCTTAACTGAATAGCTAGTGGTCTTGGTTAAGAGTTTCTCAAATGTGAGTGTCAGTGACAATGGAGAAGAAACACAGTGGAAAAGGGCACAGAAGTAGCCTTGATAAAATTTCAAACATCTTCCTTCACTGTCTATTTTCTTTTTACAAAACATGTTGGTGGTATTTAGTCCTGAGTTTCCAACCCTTGTGTTGTTCCTTGTCGGTGATGTGATCAAGCTGGATGGGAAAGTTGGCCAGGAAACTGTTATGTTAAGCTCTTTTCCACAGGAACTTATTGCTTTAATAAGTTGGGAAAATGTTCTTAATGGGGGGGGGGGATGTCGTTCAAGATCCATGAGTGGGATGAAAAACAAAAAGAACAAAAACACCATGTGATTCTCCACGGAATTCAAATTTCCTTACCACAGAAACCTGAACACACCCTGAGATCCCAGGGTACTGGGAGTTAGTCCTCCATTCCTCAGCACTGGAAAGAGGGTTTTGTACTCCCAGGCACAGAGCAATGGGAAAGAACATAGACCACAATGTGCACACTGTGCAGATATCCCCACGTGCCATCAGACTGGGGATTCTAAAGTAAACAATGCAAGTGCAGGTGAGCACTCAATAAATATTTCTCAAAAGGGTGGATGAACATCAGACAGCTCCTTGATCACAGTGTTTTCCCCAGCGTAGATCATCTTATACTAGCTTATGGGATGAAACAAAAAACAAACAGAAAAAAAAAATCATATCCAAGAGAATTTTTGTATCCGTGCAGTCTACAGCCTTAGAACCTCCCCTCTCTCGAAGTTGTTTTTTATGAAAGATGTTTATCACTATACATTAATTGTACAAGAGAATAGCTTGTAACATTTTCATACAGGTGTGCAATGTATAATGTACCCTGATATTTTCATTCGAATTGCTTTACAGGTACTGCCACATCTGAAAGAATTAAGCAACCATACACAAGAGTCACCTTGTGGCCTCGGTAGAATTCTACTTTGATAAGATTTTTCTCTTTTTTTCAAATGTTTTCTTTTAGTTATTTATTTTTTATTGTAAAGGTGATATACAGAAGGGTTACAGTCCTGTAAGTCAGGCAATGAGTACATTTCTTTTTGAACAGTGTCACCCCTTTCCTCTGTTTCTCTTTTCTATCTAGCTAAGATGACCTGGAATGACCAGCTGATGATTAAAATATGGATAATATGAGCACATGAGTAGCAATGAAAAGAGGAAAATCCATGAGACTCTTGTTTCCAATGAGCCAGCAGAAACTGGAAGTGGAGCTGTGGCTCAAAGTTGTAGAGTTCTAACCTTGAGCAAAAGAGCTAAGGGTCAGCATCCAGGCCCTGAGTTCAAGCCCCACAACTGACAAAAAAAATATGGAGAAAGAGAGAGGGGTGGGGGAGAGAGGAGAGGAGAGGAGAGAGGAGATAAAGGAAAGAGACAAACCATACTCTTAGCTGCTAACTATTCCTTTCAATGTCCTGTTTTCCTGTCTCTGCTCTCTACCAGCCTATAAGTTCCTATCCTTATCTAACCCTGGGCAATTTTAGCTTACTATTTTTGCCTAATATGCTAAGAAATGGATTTATAGTTGGGAATAAACCCAAGAGGAGTCCTGAAGTTTGAAGCTAAATGCCTTCTCTGCTGATGGTCTCAGGCTGATTAAGTGCCTTCAGCCAGGGCCCATAGTTTTACAGATTCATTCGGGTTGCCTACAGAGAGGCCATGCCGGCCTTTTGACAAATAATCTAAGGCTGATCTGGTGATGGACTTCCCCCAGAGGCTCGGGGCAAGAGAAGAGAAAGCATGGGGGAATCATAGTAAGAGACCAGAGCTTCCTGTCCACCCGTACTATTACATAAATGTTATATTTGGTAGGCTAGCTCCCTCCTCCACCACTGGCCCCCAAGCAGTTCATAGACAATAAAACACTAAGAATCCCCGAAGAGGGGTAAAATGCTGACATGATTTAAGAAGGAGGACTCTGATAAGAAGATAAAAATCTAATAAACAGAGTCTAGAGAACCTTGGCTTGTCTCTGGCACTTGCCAGTGTAAGCAAAACCCTCCCAAGGAAAACAAAAGGAGCCTTAATAGTAGGGACATTCCACTTGCAACCATCTGAAGGAGAAAGTTAGGGCCGTGACCTCTGCAGGCTGAAGTTATGAGCATTCTGACAAGAAAATATTTGATTTGGTTCAAGAAGCAAAATCAGTCATTGGGTGTTGTTTTTTTTTTCAATATCGTTTTTTTTTCTTTCCTCCAATAAAGAAATGAAATAATGTGTTGTCTCCATGCTTGAGGTAGAGCTGTGTACATGTTTTAAGTATTCCTCCCACCCATGTTGCTGATTTCCGTTTGACTTGGTCATAATTTCTTCTTGGAATTGAATCGGTCTGAGGAAAAGGTGGATTCACAGAATCATTGGTTTTTCTTTTTCTTTCTTTTAAATGAACACAGGGGTCTCAAAGGCTAATGTCAAGTTTCACATGTGAATCTGCAACTATGGAAAGCCACGCATTCTTGGAATGAACCAGAAGGAGCAGTTACAAAGCTGTGATTGGATTGCAGAAGACTCAGAAAGTATGGGAAAAACACAGCTCTGTCTTTGAAACCTAGAACAGAGGATTCTGTAGAAAAATGCTTTCAGAAGCCAGCTGCCGAAGGCTCAAACCTGTCATCCTAGCTACTCAGGAGGCTGAGATCTCAGGATCACAGTTCAAAGCCAGCCTGAGCAGCAAGTTCGTGAGACTCTTATAGCCAGAAAACAGGGAGACACATTATGGCTCAAAGTGGTAGAGCAATAGCCTTGAGCGAAAGAGCTCAGGGACAGTGCCCAGGCTCTGAGTTCAAGCCCCATGACCGACAAAATAAAATAATACTTGTGTAATCTATACACAACTTCTTGTCAACCTTCAACCATCTCCAATTTACTTATAACACCTAATACAACGTAAATGTGATATAAGCAATCCCCATGCTCTACTGTTTAGGTGATGATGACAGAAAAAGAATTTGTCCCTATTCAATAAAAAATAATAATTTTATTTTCTTCTCCTAAATGCTCCATAGTCGGTAGAATCTGAGGATGGGGGAGGGGCCTACAGAAATGAAAGAATATCTATATTTCTCTCCTGTTTACCTGCAACTTTGGATGGTGGGATATATTTTGGGGGAAAAGATTAGAATTTTAATATTCCACAGGACCCTTAGACAATTTCTTCTCTGGCTGTAGCATTCCTCTTGGAACAATGCTATTTGTTAAAAAAAAAAATACCAAAAAAACCCCACAAACAAACAAGTGAACAAGTGTATATGAAGCAAGTTTTTTTTCCCCTTATGGCTAAACACATTTCTAATTGAATTACAGATTCGATAACTTTACAATTACTTTGAAGACAGTAGGAACGAAACTTTATGGTATGGGCATCTGGAATAGTGTCTCTGCCAGCCACCAATTTATTTGTAACATAGAGATCGATGTAAGAGGGCAGTCCTTAATTGTCTGCCCTCTTACAGCACGGACACAGAAGGTCCGGTTTCCCCACCCTATACTGGCTTGATGAGTATACAAGTAGAATAAAGAAAATTAAATTATTAGAAAATCAAACAACTCTGAAGCTCCACATCTGAAACATGTTAATGTGCTTACTTTTGTCCAGACTTAGACATCTTACCCTTGGGTCGGGCTGAATTAACATTATCCTCCTGGGTAAGAGTATTTCGTTTAAAGAGCTACGTAATCACATATGCCCCGTTGGCGTAATCTATTTTACATAGGAAATGTACTAAGAGGTCCTGGTGTAGAGCCAGAAAAACTGTGTTCAAATCTTGTCCCCATTCTGTACCAGCGACAGGACCTTGAACTAATTATTTAACCTCTGAATCACTCCCATTCCTCTCTTTCTAAAGGAAGGTCAAAAAGAAAAATCACATTTGTCCCAGAAGGAGAGAGGTTCTGTGGATTAAATGTGTCAGGTTACTTAAAGTATTGAAAATAGTGCTAGCACATAAAATAATTAAATTTTTTATAATTATAAAGATAATATGTTCATGTCAAATTTTGCAGGATATAGGAATGTATGTAATACAAAGTGATATCTTAACCCTAACAGCTGGAAATGATCAATGTAAACCCTCCCCCATTCCATCCAAAGTGTGTGTATTTTGCAATACCAAAAATTGAACTCAGGGCCTTGCACATCTTATATGACTTGAGTCCTGTCTCCAGAACCTTTTCTGCAATGCTTTTTTTTCCCAAGATAGAGTCTTCACTTTGGCAAACCTGAGCTGTGATTTTCCTACTTGTGTTTCTTCATGGCCCTGGGAATGTCAGACGTGGGCCATGGGGCTAGCCATTGGCTGACATGGAGTATCCAGAGCTTCTAAAACTTATTTCTCTATCTAGTCGTCTATCTATTTATTTATTTTGCTGGTCATGGGCCTTGAACTCTGGGCCTGGGCACTGTCCCTGAGCTTCTTTTGCTCAAAGCGAGGGCTCTGCCATTTGAGCCACAGTGCCACTTCCAGTTTGTTTGTTTGTTTGAGTTGTTTATTGGAGATAAAGAGTCTTACTGGGACTTTCCTGTCCAAGCTGGCATCGAACTGTGATTCTCAGATCTCAGCCTCCTGAGTAGCTAGGATTACAGATGTGAGACACTAGCATCCAGCTTGACTGGGCTGAATACAAACCAAGATTCCCCAGTCTCCTGCCAAGTAGGTAGACTTACATGTTTGATCCATGTCACCTGACTTCTATGTGCTATTTTTCAAACAAAGTTGGAATTACATTCTTTTGTTTCTTTACCTTCTTTCTCACCCAGGAGTAGATAGCTAACTAGCTAGCTAGATTGATAGAGATATATAATTGTGCACATTCATGTGTGTGTATGCGTATATTTGGAACAGACTTTAACCAAAGATTCTAAACACATACAAATGTAGGCTGTCACAAAACCTCACTCTTGGTTTTTATTTTTTATATATATTTTGGGAATGAAAAATAAATATTGGACTACTATAAGGGGAATACAAAAATGAAAGAAAATAGTCAATATTTTCAAACCAGAAGCAGCCACACTCCTGGCATGGGTGACTCACGCCTGTAACCCCACTTTCTCAGAAAATCGAGATCTGAGAACCACATTTCAAGGCCCATGTGGACAGGAAAATCCATGAGACTTTTATCTCCAATTAACCACCCCAAATCCAGAAGTGGAGGTGTGGCTCAAATGGTACAGTGCCAAGACTTGAGCAAGAAAAAAAAAGCTGAGGGACAGTGTTCAGGCCCTGAGTTTAAATCCTGATAATGGGCACAAAATAAAAATAAAATGAAAAGAGAAAAGCAACACCTCTGATGGTAGACTGTGCTGCAATCTACAGTAAATAATCAGGTTGACCTACGTGATGCCAAAGATATTCACCCAAATCCTCATGCTGCCTATGAAGTCTTTACATCCAATCTGTGTGGAAGGGGAATGGATAAGAAAGCTCTCCTGGCCTTCCAAATGGCCTATTTTGAATTCTATCAAGAAACCCATTCCTTTGCTTCCTCCTCCCTTCTCCCAATCTCAGTCCCTAAGTGTGTGTGTACATAGCAAGGGGAAGACTGGGGACCAGTTTATTATACACAAATCATCTCCTGGATGAAGTTTTTGGTGGCAGCCAAGAGAGGAGAAAGGGGGAAAAGAATTAGAAAAATTTCAATTTCAGGACCATTATTATTTTCATTAATCATAAGAGGCGCTGTCACCCCTGTCCTTACTGTTTAGAAGGAGATCTATTATACGGTCCATTTAGTCCGAGCCATATTACCTCATATGTTTTCCTGGCTGACCAAATAAGACTTAAGAGATAAAACAATTTACTGTTCATTATGATCCGTGTCACTGGAATCAATCTATTAACCTACATTAACTGGATATGTGACGATATCTCACATACATGCTTCCTGGGTTTACAGAAAGAGCTAGAGACTGGGGAGGGGAATGGCGAGAATGAAGGGAAGGGAAGAGGGAAGGAAACCAGGGCTCATAAAGTGCAGCAGACGTATAATTTGCCAAGCGAATACAACTTCATTTTCCAGCGCCCACCGCTGGGCCTTCAACATTCTCACGCAGCCCCTGACCTGTAAAGAAGTCTAACAAATTGCCTTCTATTGTGGAACCAAAAGGTGCCATCAAAAGAGAGGGACGGTTCGCTGGCTCTAAAGTATGATGGGAAGTCTCAGGCAGGAATAAAAAGCTGCGTTTTATGAAGTTAACCCATTAAGGTTAAAAGCAAGCAGGAAGCCCCCAGCTGGGGAGGCTGGCAGTAGAACTGGGAGTAAAACACTCCCTCTAGCTCAAGCTCTTTCATTCCAACCCAGAAAGGCCCACTAGATCAAGTGGAATAAGAGTTGTGTGACATTAACATAGCAAGAATTGTGGGTAATATTTCCATATAAAAAATCACGATCTTCCTCTCATAGAAAAGGAAAATCACCCTGCTGTCTGGAAATCCCCTTGAATTCTCATCTGTCTGTCTGTCTGTCTGTCTGTCTGTATCTCCTACTCTCCATGAAAGATCTTGAGTATCTCAAGAGTGGTAAGAGTCATGGGCGGTCTCCTTGACACACTTCTGAAATGGAGTTAAAAATCCGAGAAGGTTGGAGAGAAGTTAGGGAGGTGTGAGCTATAAGAATGGAAGCACTTTGCTCTGACGGCTCTGCATTTATAGCTACTTGTGTAGCATTCATTGGTTGGCCATCATTGGTGGTGTACTCTTGTCATCCCAGATAACATGACAGCTAGAAAGAAATAGAAAGAGATCGAAGGATAGTGATTCAGAGCTATGCCAGGCAAAAAAGTTAAGAGAGATTACCACAAAGAACAAGGAAAGGTGTATTTGTAGCATATGCCTGTAATTCCAGCTATGCTGGATTGCAGTCCAAAGTCTAACTTGGACAAAATCACCGAGAATTAACCTGAAAAATAGGAATAATTAAAGGGGAAAAATGTGAGGGTAGAGGCATTGCTCAAGTACCAGAGTGCTTCTATTTCAAGTGCTCAGTCCTGAGTTAAAATCCCAGTACCATCAAGAATAAAATGTGCGGTTCACTAATCTACAGCCTCTAAGATGGCCAGAAGATGGGCATGATCCACCCCTGGCCAATGTAGGTCATGCTTAATGCAGGTGAGCCACAGCCTGTTTTCAAGCTGAGAAAATCTTCAGCTTGTGTATTGCTATCTCATGGGTGATTTGCTCCATGAATTCCCTGAAGAATCTCTGAATAGAAATACACAACTTTGCTGTGCCATCCACCTTGTTGGTCCAAGGAAGATATTAAAAAAAAAACACACACACACCTGATGAGTTTGTTACTAAGCGTTCAGAACATACACCGGTGGAATAGAAATTAAATAATTTGGAAGCGTGTGTGGGCTGGAATGCTGTTCACAAGTGGACCCCCCTGCTGGCCAGGCCCACCCAAACTATACCCTCACCCTTCCTGTGAGATTATTCACTTCTTACTGGGAAGGGAGAGAGGGAGGTTGGGTGTTGGAGGTCTCAGTGAAAAGAAAAGGCTGGCTAGTGGGAGGTAAAAGATAAAATGGATAACCATGACCAACCCTTCATTTTTTTGGAAGCTGTGCAAACTGCACCCTGAGGAATTTCAAGCAGTTTATGCCTTCTAGGTGGGGACTGGAATTTGCCTTTCAGATGGACCTTCTGTTTATAATGGATGGGCCCACTTTGGGTCAGAGCTATGAATTAACCTTTTGTTCCTTGGGAAAAGCTTCAGTGCTTCCAAGATGAGATGCTAAGCACACCGGTTAGTCCTGAAAAATTAGGGAGTTTAATAAAACCATATTCTAGCAATCACAAAGTGGTTCACTACCTCTAGAACTTTCCAGGGTTCTAGTGAAGGGCTACCATACTGCCTACCTTCCTGGAGTACAGAGCAAAGAGCATCTGTGCCCAGAGTTCTTGGATCTCTAAAAGGTCACCCTATCTTGAAATTCAGCCCCATGACAGAAGAATGGGCATAGAGTACCTTTAGATGTTGGAGTTGTCAAAGAGCACAGACGTGCTGCCTGCATTCTAGAATCTACGATTGGCATAGCTAAAGGCAGGGTGGGGTGGGGAACACAATGGGTTTATCATAACAGTCATGAGCATCTTGAGTCTTCTGCTAATGATAATGCATGCCTATATTTACAAATTATTGAGAAATTATGCTAGAGCAATCAAATATAGAATCCAAAGGAGAGAATAAGATGATGTTGGAGGCACTGGCTGTTAGGTTCAGTGGTATATCTAGTTGAGGACACAGGAAAGATTCAACCTGAATGTAAAACTACAAAAAAATGCAGCCAATACAATTCCAGCTAGACAATAAAATTGCTTGTGGACTTTCATGCTCCCCAGCACGCTGTAGTCTTAGAACCAAAGAGAAAGCGTTAGGAGTGATATTTAACTGGTTTATCTCCTTTGTGATTCGATGATAATATATATATATATATATATATATATATATATATTTTTTGCTTTCAAGTCAACCCACTTCCTTAAACCAAACTAATTTTATGGCTTGAGAAAACAGTGTTTCCTCGTACTTCTCTATTTTTCTACCTCCTCCTCTTCCCCCAACACTAAAGTCCTCAGACTCCAAGGCAGCAATTAGATCATTACTTGGGGGTTCCATAAAGGATTAGTGTTTGTCTTAGCTTAATACTGGGCCAAGAAAACCACCTCATATTCTTGAGTTATTTTTGTCGTGATTACTAAAATTGTAATGGTTACCACCTATCTTCCTCTGATTCAAATTCTATTTATCGCTGTCTAGTAAAACTTTCTAGAACACTTTGTCTCCTAGGTAGCCACTAGCCACAGGTACCTTTTGAGTGTTGGAAATGTGACCAAATCAACCTACAAACTAGATGTGTAATTTTGTTTAGGTATATCAATGCACATGAAAATGGCTATAGGACAGGGTAGTGTAGGTCTAGTACCACTTATTTTATTTTATTTTATTCTATTTAGGATAAGGCTAAGAAATCCTTATTTTTTTGAATCTGTGGCAACCAACTTGCATGAGAACAATGTGGGAGACTTGTTAAGCCATAGATTGTTGCCAGGTGCAGTGATTTATGCCAATAATCCTAACTCCTTCAGAGACAAAGTACAGGAGCTTTGCTGTTGAAGGCCAGTGCAATCAAGGAGTTCACAAGACACCATTTCAACCAATGGCTGAGTGGTGTGTATCTGTTACTCCAGCTAGATATAGTCAACCCACAGGGAATGACAAGCCACGCAGCCCAAGGCCACAACATTAAAAAAAAAACCCACTAGATTCTATGTTAAATAAAATAGTAACCACTACCACTAGAGCAGAAAGGGCTAGAGCCCTGGCTCAAGCATTAGAATATCAGCCTAGCCGCCACGAAGCTCTGTGTTCAAACCCCAGTACTGCCAAAATCCTACCTAAAACCAAAACCAAAATAATGTATTGTTTGGGCTCCAATCCTGAAGGCTCTGATTTAGCACACTTAGGTTTGGTGGGAGAACTCACATTTTAACAAAGGTTACAAGGTTATTGGTTGGTGAAGCAGAGTTTGAGAGCTCTGCCTTAGAGCTAGCCACAGTTCTCAAGTCTGAATCATAGGAGGAACTGAGGCCCAGAGGATTTTCTGATGAATCAGAACCTCTAAGCTTCTTTGCCTAGCCAAACATGGATTAATTCCCCAACCAGGAAGCACGTTGAATTAGGATCCTGCTTCTCAAACTATCATTTGCTCACGGGGTTCTTAAAAATAAGCAAAAAAAATGTTTATCAGGTATAAACAGTGAGAGAGAGAATTACTTACAGACTTGATATTATAACAATCCATACAGAAAGGAAACTGTGCCGAAATTCAACTGTGTCTTAAGGAATTGTCTTTATTCTTCAGCAATCTTGTTTTCTGCTGAATTTGAAATTCAAGATGAAAACATGACTCTTCTTGTCTCCAGTGAAAATGATTCTATTCATACTTTTTTCAAGGACCCCGAAGGGCTCTGACCCAGAATAAAATGATGATGATGTTTTGTTCTTCATCATATCTTTTCCCCAAGAAGTTCACAATGCTTTCACAAAGTGATCTTATAAATCTTCAAAGTCCCCTTGAGAGACCGAAAGCCAGTCTTACCCCCTTTATGCAGATAAATAAACTGAGGTATAATGGTTAAAGAGCAATGATTGGTTAGGGCTTTGAATCATAAAGCTTGAAAAAATATCAAGTTTTATACTTCCTCAATCAATTCATCAAATGCATGCATGTTTTCCTTATTATGTCAGATGTGTCATTATCTATAGACATAAAATAATAATTCTAAAAAAAACACAAAATACTTCCACTTTTAAAAACAATCCATTGTACAAAGTGGTCTAGACACTGAAGTGTCTAGATAGTGGACAGTGATGTTGGTGGCATTAAATAAATGCACAGAAATATGTACTCACATAGGCTAGTTGCTGGAATCTTTGTCCTTGCTGAGACTGGTATTTGGGGCTGGATTATGTGTCAAGAGCTAGGCCATGGGGCTGGGAATATGGCCTAGTGGCAAGAGTGCTTGCCTCATATACATGAAGCCCTGGGTTTGATTCCCCAACACCACATATATAGAAAACGGCCAGAAGCGGCACTGTGACTCAAGGGGCAGAGTGCTAGCTTTGAGCAAAAAGAAGCCAGGGACAGTGCTCAGGCCCTGAGTCCAAGGCCCCAGACGGACCAAAAAAAGAAAAAAAAGAGCTAGGCCATGGCTGGGACAGTGGCTTACTCCTGGAATCTACCCTAAACAGGAGGCTGAGATCTGAAGATGACAGTTTGTAGGCCCAACAAGAAAGTCCATGAGATGCTTAAGCTTTAATGAACCACACAAAAGCAGGAAGTGGAAGTGTGAGTCCAGTGGTAGAGCACCAGCCTTGAGTCAAAATGGTAAGGGATACCTCCCAGGTCCTAAGTTCAAACCCCAGGACTAGTAAACACACACACACACACACACACACACACACACACACACATACACACACACACACACACACACTTTATAGAACCCTCTTGTATCTTTCAGGCATCTAAAAGCAGCTAACGCTCTCGTCTCTTTTCAAAGGTTGTAACTGTTATCCTTCTTCTCCTTTTCCTTTAGTTAATTCTATGGTGTGTTACGCATTAATAGAAGGAAAATAAAGAACAGAGCTTGTTTTTAATTAAAGAGAGAGTTAGATCACCAAGTTAGATTGTTCCACCTTCCCCAGGAAGATCACAGATGGATAAACTGCTTTCTAGAGAAGGACATCTAAGCCCTTTGCATCAGAAAATGATGAAAGGAGTATTTCTAGCAAGGTAGGGGCTAGAGCATGCTCAGGCTTAGAAAGGACATGGGTAACCGAGACTGAATGTAAACCAAACTGGAGAATAAAACAAGTGGAAGAAAAAGATAATTATGTCTTACAACAATTACTCTGGCTATGAAGCAAAATTAGCATAGTCCTTTCTAATTTAAATGTGTGGGAAGTGGTTGAGCATGACAGCAGAAAATTACAAGGTTTACGACACAGGCTTTGGTTAAAGGGATGGCAATCAGATTAATGTGGCTTTTTTCCCCCTTTCTGCTGATAGCAATGATTATAAAGTTACCTATAGATATAGACTGTTTAATGCCAAGTGAAGTTTTATTTGGCTGTCATTGTAGCAACTTGAAGCAGGTTCTGTTTATTTTGTTGGTATTTTGTGTAATTTGGGGTTTCTTTTAGCTTATTCTCCTTAGACTCAATTGCTGTTTAGTTCCCAATGATTGCTTCTTTCTTTCTTTCATCCTTTCCTTCATTCTTTCCTTCCTTTCATTTTCTCTTCTTTCTCCCTTCCTCTCCCCTACATTCTCTCCTGCTCTTCCTTCCTTTCTCTCTCCTTTCTTTTCTCCTACCTTTCTTTTCACTCTTTTGCTCTTTCTCTTGCTTTCTCTCCTTTTCCCTCCTTCCCTCCCTCCCTCCCTCCCTCCCTCCCTCCCTCCCTCCCTCCCTCCCTCCCTCCCTCCCTCCTTCCTTCCTTCCTTCCTTCCTTCCTTCCTTCCTTCCTTCCTTCCTTCCTTCCTTCCCTATCTCTCCACTCATTTTCCTCTTTTATCTTTCTATCTAGACCCAAGAGGAAAATAAGAAAGCCATAATAACAACATTCATTCATTCCATTCCATGCACTTATTTGTGTTGAGATCTGATTTCAGCACATCAATTTCAAGTCAGCTCTAGTGTGATTGCCAACCAACAATTCACAAATTTGCATCACCACCTTGTTTCACTGGTTATCTTTCTTTTTTCCAGTACCAGCATTTGAATTCAGGGTCTCACAATCACTTGACAGCTGTTCAACCATTTGAATCACACCTCCAGTCTGGTGTTATGTTATGTGAAAAATGGTATCTCTTGGATATGATTTCTTTTTATCTTTTGTGTGTGTGTGTTGTTGTTTTTTGTTGTTTTTTTTTTTTTTTTGCCAGTCCTGGGCCTTAGACTCAGGGCCTGAGCACTGTCCCTGAGCTTCTTTTTGCTCAAGGCTAGCACTCTACCACTTGAGCTACAGTGCCACTTCTGGTCTTTTCTATATATGTGGTGCTGAGGAATCGAACCTAGGGCTTCAGGTATATGAAGCAAGCACTCTTGCCACTAGACCATATTCCAAGCCCCAACCTTTATTTTTTGTTTTACATTTTTATTGTGCATCACAGTTCAGTGTTTTAACCAGAATAAACTAACAAATGGAAATATTTACAAGGAGTAGAGTCTGTACTTGTTCTTTCCTTTTTTGACAGTCCTTGAGCATGAACTCAGAGCTCAAATCTTGTGCTCTAACACTTGATCCACAGCACAACGTTCAGTTTGGGGTGATTAATTAGAGGGAAGCGTTTCACTGACTTTCCAGTCCTGGCTGGCTTTGAACTGCAATCTCACATCTCAGCCTCCTATGTAGCTAGAATTACAGCTGTGAGCCACTGACACCCATCTTATTCTTTTTTTATCCAAGCAATTAATTCTTAAAAATAGCATATGTGTTAGGCACAGCGGATAAGATAAAGAACGACTTTTGCAATCTGGAAATATTCAAAGACATGATAAATTAAGCAACTGGTGAATAAATGCTATGAAAACGGAGGGTGTGTTAAACTTCCGGAAGGTAAAATACAACTTCCTGTTTGTGCAATATCTGGGAGTGGCTTGGTACCAAGGTCATGCCTTTTCTGATCTGAGGTGCTATTGGCTGCCCCAGCTACTCATGTGAATTCATTCTCATGTGTTTTCAACATCTTAGCATCACCACTTCAGCCTGGAGGCAGTCAGTTTGCATTGAATTTTTGTTTCACAACTTATTTTAAGACCAGCATACAAAAAGGTATTATCCTAAGTAAAGTCTTACACAAATTAGAATCTCATACTCAGTCAATTTAACTCCATTAGTATATCCTCTTACTGAACAGACAAACTGCTCAAATACTTTATTTTATTCATTCAATTATTTCTGTGATAAACTAGTATAAATCTTGCTCAACAACTTTATAAGTTGGGAGGTTCAAAACACAAAGCAAACTCACCTGCCTCCTTTCCTCCCTCTCCTTCCTTCCTTCCTTCCTTCCTTCCTTCCTTCCTTCCTTCCTTCCTTCCTTCCTTCCTTCCTTCCTTCTCTCTCTTTCCATCTTTCTACCTCTAGATCCAAGAGGAAACTAAGGAAGGATCTTATTTTTATAACCACTTCTTACTTTGCATTTTTCTCCAGCTTCTTCTGGATGAAGAATTTCAAGTTATTTTAGAAGAATTCAGAAATCAATGTGATCAGGGAATAAACAAATTCATTTCAACCACATTAACCGCAGCCACAACTCTCCTTTGTGAAGCTCCTCTGCTTACCCACACAGAGACACATAAATAAGAGACTGTCAGCAACAGCCCGGTTATTACCCAGTACCATCTAGTCGGTTCAGAAAACAATAACAATTGAAATATGTCTGTACTAGAAGACACCTTCCCTTCTTATTGCCTTAAGAGATATTTCTCTGTGGTTTTCTTTTGCTACAGAGAGCTGTGGAAAAATTCAGGAATTTTCCATTTCTTTCTTTTTTTCACATTTAAAAAATTATATTTGAGAGACAAAGGACAAAAAGACAAACCATTGCAAAAGTGATACTTACAAAACCAATTGGTGTAAAACAACTATACAACTCATGGGGGGGAGAGAGGACTGGGAGGGAGGAGATGGGGGGAAAATGAGGTAGGAGGTAACAAGTTGGCTAGGTAATGTACTTGCCTTACATATGAAACTGTAACCCCTCTGTACTTCTCTTTGACACTAAAGAAGAAAAAAAAAGTTGTACAAAGAAGTTGCCATTTAACAAAGTAGTTTAGGAATATAATGCATCTTGTTTAATCTTGTTCGGCATTCTCACCCATCCCTTCTAACCCACCGTTTCCCTTCCTTTTCTTCATTTTGTAGGATATACACTGAATTCTTGACTACATTCTTCTCTTCCCACCCGCTTTTCCTCTTCAGTCTCCATTTTTTTTCTTGAACCAGATTGCTTACAGTTGTTGTCTAAGCAAATACTTTCTTTGAGATTTCTGTTTTCTACTGCTCCTCAAATATCATTAAAAAGTAAAATGTTTCCTAGAGTCATCTCCATTATGTGATTTATCCCGAAAATGTTGAATCCTTCCCTTTCCCCTACCAAAATAATAATAATAATAATAATAATAATAATAATACAACCCAAAGTAGTCAAATCCTTCTGTAGCTCCAAAAGCCATGTAAGCTACACGATTATTCTGTCTACTATTTAGGGAGATTGTGTTTATGTCATCGGTAAAGCAAAAATATGGTCATTTTATAAAAATCAGTGGGGCAGGGCTAATGGACTCATTTCGACCTGTAATCCCAGCTATGCAGAAGGCACAAATAGGAAGAGCCTGGCCTAAGGTTGAGGAGAAAAGAGACCCTTTCTGAGAAATAACTGAAGCAAAAGGGCTCGGCTCCAGTGTCAGGGTTCCTCTGGCTAAGCAAGTTTGAGGCCCTGGGTTCAAAACTCCAGTACTGCCTAAATAAACAAACAAACAAACAAATAAATAAATGTCAAAAGAAAAATTAAAAAAAAAAACCTCAAGAACAACAGGAAGAGAAGTTTGTGCAAAGCTGCATAAATGCGTCACAGGATGGGAGCGGAACAGTGAAAATGGAACCATGGCCTCCACTGACCTCATTCACTCTTGAGAAATCCCCTGGAAGACCCGGGTTCTAGCCTTTCACATTGAGAGCATTCCGCCATGGCCGAGTAGCTACAAAGACATCCATGCACCAGAATATTTCTCTGGCAGGAACACCTATCCACACAGAACACTTAATGCCACAAATTGCCTAGGGAAACTTGACAGGGCAGCAGTGTATGAAGACATGCACATATGGACACGTACATGGACAGTTTGAAGAATGGAGAACCTGTGCTCTTTGATTCTCTTACTCTTCATTTCCTTCCTGATTTTCTTTTTTTAATCCATGTGCTCATTTACCTTGACGAGGGAAAAAGTAAACGTATCACACAATCATCTTTTAGGGTACTTCCAGCGTTCATTTCATTCTCTCCTCTCCTTTTTTTTTTAATGGAGAAAATGATAGGGAAACATAAACCTGGACCCCTGAAAGAAGAAAATGCATCACATGAAACATGAGCTTTTCAATCATACGCAAAACACACCAGGCAGACCTCCAGCCTAGCAGGAGGGCTGGGGAGGGCGAGGAGGGGGTAAAATATGCTCTGAGAACATTCTCTCAGTCAATCCTCACTTAAAACAAGATAAAAGTGGTTTTGAAAGTGAATGAAGTTGACTCTCAAAAAGTGGGTTTTAGATGTTGAATATTTAATTCGCTGATAAAAGGGGCTTGATTTCCTGCACAAGGCTGCCATAAATAAAAAAAAAATAATAAAGGAAGGAAAGAAAGGAGGGGAAAAAATATAGCACATCTTAAAAAGAGAAGCAATGAGCAGAAACTGACCTTTCTGCGAGCAAGCAGATGAGAGAAGGTATTTGGCTAATCCCAGCTGCTGCTGATTGGCCAGACTGCACGGTGTTGAAAATGTCTCCATCTGGGCTAATCTGCTCTCAGTTGGATGAGCCGAGGCCTTCAGAGTTAACCTGACATTTAACAATAATTACCCTTTCGAATGACCCTGGCCCAATCTCCTGCTCTCTTAGAAATCTCTTTTTTGTGTATGTGCTCCCAAACCCCTTGACTTTTGTGTTAGAGATAGGGGAGTAAGGGGGGGGGGCACGGAAAACAGTCCAAGATCAGATGATATTGCTTGTGTGTGTCAACATACAGGAGAGTGTGGTTGTGCCTGTGCATGTGCATATATATATGTATATATATATATTATATACTTATAGAAAACGTAATGACTAGACATCTTCACATGCTAATGGGGCCTTACTTAGCAGCTCCATTTGATGGTTCTGAAATTTGCAGTGTTGTAATCCTCCCTCCCTTTGGTGGTAGACAAAAGGAATAATATCACCAATTAAAGGGGGAATGGAATTTGTTTGCTCGCTGTCCCCCCTTGAAAGTCAAAGTTCTAGTCTGGCCTTGCTAAAGCGCTAGAGTGTCCCTTATCAGACACCAGGAGAAATGGTGCATGAAAAGAGGTTCAGCTAGAAAAGCCAAGTTCAGGGTCACCGAGGCTAACTGTAGATGAAATGTGGCCATTTCTTTTTACCTGAGGCTGGCTTCATCTTTTCTTAGAAAAGGTCATTGTGATAAAACAAAAACACATCATGGGGAAAAAAAATCCATTCTGGGGTTTTATTTACTTAAAAAAATAATCAAAAGCCCTCTCAGGGTAAATTGGTAGTTTTAAATTTAATTTCGGGATTTTTTTCCCCCTGTCAGATGCCATAGAGTTTCTGTCAGTAATATTTAGTCAAGAGCTTCCATAGACTGAAGTGGATAATGACTCAGAAGTTCAAACACGTTACCTGGGTCCTAAATATCAGGCTTAATTAGCTTAGCCAAACAGTCAAAGATTCTTACAAGCACAATCACTTTTGAACTTTGTAGTAGTGGCTGTTTCTTGTCCACTTTAAATTACCATGAAATTAATAATCAGAGATATATCTCCATCCTTTCTTCTGTAACTAATGTGAACAAATACTGAAACAGATGAAGATATATTCACCTATGTAAAGAGATGTGATATCTAGAAACAAATATAGAAATTGTTTCTATTTATCATCTCACATTCCTAATCTCTCCAGAAAAACAAAGGTAAATGTTTCAGTCACCATTTTAAATACTTTGTTATTTTTCATCTTTAACCAATAAAAAAACCACTCACCCACAGAAATACATTTATGCATGTATGTATGTATATATGCATGTATAGGTTTATGCATGTGTGTCTATTGATCTTCTTAATGATGTTGAGGCCTTACTAATTATTGAGGAAAGGTGAAGGATAAGTGACAAATTATTAAAGTAAAACTTTGCACAGATTTATTCTCCTTGTTCTAAAAGTGGAAATCAGGCTGACAAATGTCTTAATGTATAGTTTCCAGTTAGCTCACTTATTGTAGGGGGTATGAGTACAGGTTAGTGTGTTTGTCTTTAAAGATCTTCAATGTTTAATGACGAATACGTCCATATTTAATATTATATTATGTTACCTTATTCTTTGATGGCCTTAACATTACACAGATAAGAGGACCTACTATGTGCATGTATCCCTGCTTCTCACCAGGGATACAGCAATAAACAAGAGTGGCTTCATGAAGCCTATCTGTTAGTGGGAATAAGAAGGTAGATATTTAAAGGGGATTATAAATAAACAACTTTCATGAACCAAATACAGGTTATAAATATATGAAGATACCCCAGGGTTTCATTTAAATTGTTAGGTAAGTTTTCCTGCTAAAATCACAGTAGATATGTGATTTGAGTGACAAAAAAGACATGTCCCATGATTGCTGGGCATAGTGGTACATAGCTGTAATGCCAGCACTTGGATGACTAAAGAAGGATAATCAAAGCCAGCCTGAGCAATATGAGTAGATCACGTATTAAGAAAGTTAAAAAAATAAAGAAACATAGGAGAGAAAGAACAGAAAATGGAAGAGAAGAAAGGAAGAGAAGAGAACAAAAGAAAAGTACATTTTTCTGGAATTTTTTGGGGGGAAGGAAGAAAATGAAACAAAGACTTTAATTATTAAGGGCAGGAATGAGAGAGTGTGAGAGCAAGAGAGAAAGTGAGAGACAGACAGAAAGAAAGTATTCCAGAATCATGAGAATTAAATTTCAACTATGCATAAATTATCTAGTTTGTGGATTTTTTTATTGCTAAAGGAATGAACTAAGATATAGGATTGTGGCAGTACTTTCATTCTTAATAATAGTCCGAATTTATGCGTTAGTTTAGCATAGAAAGAATTTGTCTCTGCTCTCTTCTTTCCTTGATGATGATGATTATAATGAGAAGGAAAAAGAAGAGAAGAAGAAGGAGAATGAAAAAGAAAGGGAAACAGACGAGGCATTATTTCATTTTTAAGGACACTTAAGCAATCAATAAAATGACTGTTAGGTTTTTAGAGGTATTAACCAATTTCTGTCCTCAAAATCAGCATAATTTTGAATAAATTGCACTTCCAGGTGGCTCTTTAGCATGCTTAGAGCCTTCATGATCTACATTGATAGCATTAGCAGACTTTCCTGAGGATAGTGAGATTCTCAATGATTTGTTCAAATGAAAAAGGGATTTTTAAAACGTGTCATTATAAAACAAAGTCTTCTTTCAAAAGTAACATTTAATACACATTTTTCCTTTGTAATATCAATCACATCCTTTGAAGAAAATTTAGAAGGAATAAAAAAGTTCAAGTAAACCTACAAGTTACTCTGAAGCTATTTTTAGAAGTGGAGCTGTAATGGATAAATCACAAAAAAATGAGCATTGGGAATTGACTGACAAGTAGACTAGATCTGTGGATTGTTTTGTTGAATTTCCTGAGCAATATTATTTTCATTATTGTTGTAAACTTTTAGAGTACGCACACATGCGCATATGTGCACAGATGCATGTACACAGACATTTAATGGCTTTTGTCACAAGGTCCCTACACTATGCTGAACAAAACTCCATGAGACTATCTTGTGTCTAGCCTTTTACCTATAGAACATTTTGTTTCTTAGTCTTCTTACTTCTTGTCTATCCAATTGGAAGGCTCTCTTCTGACTTCTGACTCCTGACTCCTGTTTTCTCCCATTTGACGCCTGATTTCTACATGACTCTTGCCTTTAAGATGTAGAAAGAGAATATTTCATCAGGACCGCCACTTCTGGTTTTCTGGTGAATTAAAGATAAGAGTCTTACAGATTTTCCTGCCTGGACTGGCTTCGAATTTCAGATCTCAGCCTCCTGAGAAGCCACCAGCATCTGGCTCAGAGAGACATTTTTAATCAAGGCATATGCTCCAGGGTCCGAACATTGCTTGAGCAGACATATTTTTGTCATGGTTTTTTTGGTAAGTGAGCTAATGACAAAAGCAAATAAACAATGAAATCTGGAAGTATTTGAGCTTAGCAAATTAATTCAGCATAGGCCATGAAGCCCATGTTCATAGGCTAATTTCATAGTGGTCATACATTTCAATCAAGGGCTCCTAATCATTTATTGCAAACTGTCTCGAAGGTTCATTGGCAGGTCAGAAATGAGTCCTTTCTTTGAGAGTACTTTGGGGAGGGGGATCTTACCTTCCTCTTGGGGGTGACTTGGAAAACCCCAGTAGACCAATAAATGCTTCTTCCTACACAATACCCTGCCACAATCTATTCTGAAATAAATAAATAAATACAAGGAACACGTGCATTAGTGAGTCATCTCTACCACGCCATTTTCTCCATGGCATAATAAAAGTAGTTAATTAGATCACAT
Source organism: Perognathus longimembris pacificus (assembly GCF_023159225.1). Taxonomy (NCBI): domain Eukaryota; kingdom Metazoa; phylum Chordata; class Mammalia; order Rodentia; family Heteromyidae; genus Perognathus; species Perognathus longimembris. Next base: position 35,270,946 of record NC_063180.1, on the reverse strand, counting down.
TAGAATGCCTATCAGTAAATAGCAGTTGTGGAAAAGCCCCACTTTAAAGCTAGGATGCCGAGAAAAAGCTCCTTGTGAAATTGTGGAAGGAGCCCTCTTAGTCCTTGGGAGAACTCAGCTGTACTTTTGCATTCTTCCCTTCTTCACATATACACTCAATGTTTTTCTTGTTCTTTTTCCTCTCCCTTTACATCACCCAGTCCTTGTCTTTCCAGTAATGTCATAATCAGCAAGCTGTAAGGAGGGCTTGCTGATAATTGTTCTTTATGTTACTCTTTGTTTAGTATCTGATTCAATACATGTGTGTGGCCACCATTTCATCACCTTCTTAGTAACAGAGGTGAAAAAAATCAATGGCAATCAGATTACCTTGTTAACAAAAAGGCTAGAGGGTCAGTGTGTTAAGTTCACAGTGTATCACCTTTCATTTAAAACATTTCACTTTTTTATTATTTATCTTTATTATTATTTATAGCACCGAGCCCAGAGCTTCTTCTCTCCCCATCGCTCCCAACCCAGTCTGCTCTGACATTTGTTTTCGGCAAAGCCCACTCTTTCTGTCACATCCTAGACTAGATCAGGGACCCCCCCCCCCACCTCACTCCCCCAAGTGCAGCCCCAGATACAAGCCTGCAGAAATCCCACTGGGCCATTTCTCATAAGCACTTTGAACCAGTCTTGAAGGACTTGGGTTGCAAGGTCACGCGTGTGATGAAAGTTGTCATGTGATATTGCATCATTGGTTGTATTTGGTATGTACTGCTGGTCCTTATTAAGATCATGATTATTATTCACAACATCAGTGCTCCAAGAACTATGTGAGAGACATTAGGATGTGGTCAGAAAATGAGAGCTTCCCAATAAAAGACATGATAAAAGATGGAGGAAAGTATAGGCTCAAACAATAGGGGCAGATTCAGGTTAGTCCAACAGAGAGGATTCAAAAATTACTTTAACTTCAGGTGGCCCTAAAGAGGGGTTTACAAACTACAGAGCATATTGAGTTATCACAAACATGCTTATGGTTTGAGTTTCGTAGAGAATATAAGCTATTGTTTTTTTTCTTCAAGTCAGAGGTGTTATAAAGTCTTTGATGAACAGAAAAACACAGGCAAATAGGCCAAAGGAAATGTCATTCTATTTGGCTTCAGGAATAACATAAAATATACTAAGAAGAGTGACCACTGCATAGCCTGGATTACTAAGCAACCATCCTCTGCTCCATTATTTACTGAGTATGAGAATGTCCATGTGGGTGCATTGAGCTTAAGACTGTGTCCCTGTGACCTTGAGGGCTTTCTAGAATATTCTCAGAAACTCTGAGCAAAACAGGCAAGGCCTGAGTTGTAAGAGAATGAAAAAGCCCTCAACTGAGGTATTCCCAGGAAAGAAGGGCTTATTTATTTCCTAGACTATTTCAGAGCTACTTTCTTGTAGCTAGGTCCAATTCAGATTACAAATGGCTGTCCTTCTAAATATTCTGATTTCAGATCCAGTGCCCCAGGGCTTGCCTGCTATAGCCAAGGTTGACAAGAAGGTGTAGGTCTTAGCTACTTTGCTAACTGAGGTTTAGAAAGTTTCGCTGGGTCTTCATAATGCTCTCAACTCTGGGCTAACCACCTACCGCCACACATCGCTAAATCATGTTGATGATAAGTATCAGAATAAATAGAAGGCATGTGATTATTGATCAGGATTCAAAACTGCCCAGTCTTGCCTGTCATTGATGGCCCATGCCTGTAATTCTAGAAACTCCTGAAGGCTCACATGTGAAGTTTACCCATTTGAAGCTAGCCAAGGCATGAAAGCCGAGGAGCATCCTTCTTCAACATATAGCAGGCAAAAAGCAAGGCTGGAGGCGTGACTCAAGTGGTATGGCAACCAGTCTAACAAACAAGCTGAGCAATCAAGAGGCTCCGAGTACCATCAAAGAACAACATCAAAAACTTACTAGACCTTAAAAGGAGCCATGATGCATAAACAGAGTTGTCCTGCATTGAATTCTGGCCCAAGGAAGGAAAGGAAAACTTCTTGCTTCTGTGATTCATGTAGAGACTGTCCTATCTTTGGCCTCCTAAGACAGGTCTTGGATCCTTTGGCTAGAATCTCAAAAGTCAGCTGATTTCCTTGTTTTCTACCAAATTGTGTTTTGCACGTATACTTCTATTTCTGCACTACAGCTTTCAATGATGACTTCAACTTTACTATGGAAGTACTTAACGTAAACACATGCACATAGACTTGCATTTCCATCTGGGTCTGCTTCTGAGGTGTCAGTTTAGACAACATATTTTAAACACTTGCACAGAATAGTCACAACTGATGGCAGTAAATGTATATGTTTGAGGAAATATCCTAAAGAGACAGCCCTGAGTTTGGATAGAATCTATGTGTTCAACCTAACAATATTTTAAAAAGCAAGAGAATGGTGATTTTTTTTAAATGCCTATCATTTTAAACACAACAAAATGGAATGGAGTTTAATATCATGTACCCATTTAAATATGTAATTATAAAAAAATTCAACCTCTTGAAAAAGTACTCATCATATGAATAAATGTGAAAAGGCACCATATAACATTGTATCTACAGTATGATTACAAATATAAAATGCATATAGCTACGATAGAACCATCACAGAGAGTGAAGACAAGGAACTAATACTTATTCTGGTAGGTTAATGATACAGACACTATTTTTCTTTATTTCTCAAAACTCATATTACTTGTTTCACAGTTTTCATGCAGGTATTTCAGCCATTCAAAACCACTCCAGTGGGGCTGGGAATATGGCCTAGTGGTAGAGTGCTTGCCTAGCATGCATGAAACCCTGGGTTCGATTCCTCAGTACCACATAAACATAAAAAGCTGGAAGTCGTCCTGTGGCTCAAGAAGTAGAGTGCTAGCCTTGAGCAAAAAGAAGACAGGGACAGTGCCCAGGCCCTGAGTCCTAAGCCCCAGGACTGGAAAACATCAACAACAACAACAACAACAAACAACAAAAAAAACACCCCAGTATCATCATGTTTAAAATGCATCCATCAATCTTTTTCCTATTAGATTTGTCATGGTGTTCAGTGTGATCCAGGAATATAATCTAAATAAAATATGAAAAAAGGGTAAGTCTGAGCTTTGCTGCCTTCCTGAAATTGTCTGTCAGTTCCTTGCCTTCCCTCCTCACAAGTCAGCCATGAATGGATTCATACTCCACTGCTTAGCCACATTTTTCTTTCCTCAGCTCCGGGATAATCAATATGAAAAGAAATGCTACTACTGGCTTTAGATTCTGTTTGGGTGTCCTAAGAATAATGCTCAATAGAGACTGGAAAGTGGAACACACCTGTATTTTCCACTGATGGTTTCTTAGTTCATTCGAATGGAAAGACATGCCTAAATATCTTCTAAAAACCCACCAGAGATTTCAGAACCCACACGGATACAAGTCTCTGTGTTCATTGTTCCAGGTAACCAACCAAATCCATGTCTCAAACTGAGATCACGCTGTTAAAAATTAATCGGTTATTTAAATTTGGGTGTGGGGACTCATGGTCTTTCCATTTTTCATTTCAAAAATGCATGGAACTAAGTGTTAGTCAAGTAGTACCACACACTCTTGAGAATTATCAGCTGACAGTGGCCAAGCCTTTGCAATCCTATCTGTTGGTGCAGGAAAAAGACACCGGGGTTTGTTGCAGGAAGATCTGAGTGTGAATCCTGTTCAGATAGCCACATACAAAACTGGACAGGAAGCGGGTGGGTCGGGGAGACAGGGGTAAGGATGTTGACATTGATCAAGATATATTGTATTCAAAATGCTTTGTTCAATGGCAACTGCTGTATGCAACTACTTAAAGATACTTCTTTAAATAGAGGAAATAAATAAATAAAAGATACAAAGGGACCAAAATAGAGATTGATGAGTGCTTTGTTGTAAATTCAGTTGGATGAAGAAGGTTGAATACTGTCCAAATAGATCATTTGCAACTATGAAAATAGAATAATAAAACTTACTGAAATTGCAGAGGGAAGAAGGAAAGGGGAGAAGGGGAAGTGATGGGGGTGGGTAAGACTGATTAGGCCCCAGTGTAAACATGTCTGGAAGTGTAACAAGGAAATCTCCTTGTATAAGTAGTGTAGGCTAATTTTGTTTTTAAATCACTCTCTCAGGAAAAAAAAAAAAAAACCTGACAGCTTTGATGGAGTCCCTGCATCTCAATTTTTTTTTGTTGTTGTTCAAATAAAAAGATGGCGTTATAAAGATTTGCCTATTTTGCATGATACTTTGAGACAGCAGTGGGGAATGCAAAAACCAAAGTTTGAGAAATACAGAAGGGTCGCTTTTCCTGTTAAAGGGAAGAAAATGGAATTTAGTGCTCGTTCTCTCTCCTCCGATGGTTTTCCTCCATCATTTTATTTGATTACATTTAGAGCTCTCCCCAGCCTCCTGAGATTCCTGAGACTGGGAAAGCAGATCCCCAAGGGTTCAATCACCCCACCTTCTCCCCAAGTTTCCACAGAACACTGTCCATGAGAGCACAAAGCAGGGCACCCACAATATTTTAGACTTTACCAACTTTGACATCTCCTGTGTGAGCCAGAGATGCCCACCTTCCTAGTTGAGGGTTCACACTCCTATTGCACTTGTTATAACTGCTTTCATTGATCAAGGGAAATGACAAATGATTTTCTTTGTGCTGCCACTGCCAAGTCACACGCATTTGTCCTTCCTGTGACAGCGTTGTGTTTATACCTCACTTGCGTCACCTGATGTTGAATCCATCCACTGGTTTATTTCTCTAGCACTTAAAATTTCTAGAAGTCAGATTATTTTTGTCTTCGGATACATGACTGCAGGAGGGTTTCAAGATGGCTTTTTGTTTTGTTTTGTTTTGGTCAATTATGGGTCTTGAACTCAGGGCCTGGGCTCTTTTGCTCAAGGCTAGTACTCTACCACTTTGAGCCACAGCTCCACTTCCCATATTCTGGTGATTCACTGGAGATAAGAGTCTCACAAGTGCTTTCCTTTCTCAGGATGGCTTTGACCCGTGATCCTCAGATCTCAGCCTCCTGAGTAGCTAGGATTACAGATGTGAGCCACTGGTACCAAACTTTCAAGACAGCTTTGAAGTAGTTTGCAAATATTTGTGTAAGGCTTATGGGGTGACACACGGGACCAAAGTTGAGAAAAGCTGAGTGTAACTTCAAGATGGAGGAATATGAAAGAAGGTCTTAAAGGATGGTGAGAGTCACTATCCTCAAGCAATAAGTACTTCTTGAGGATGCTGTAATTTTGTGCGGAGGTTGATTAGGCAAAATGTTGTGCACCTTGTTATTCTGTGGGGGTGACTTTCTCCCCCCTTAAAATCCCAAGTGGGAAAGGTTGTTAGGACATAGATGATAGACAGATATTTAAATAGATGCTAGATAAATGATATGCAGATGGATGGTAGGGAGATGATAGATAGAGATCCATTATAGACAGAGACTACAGTTAAAGCAAAAGATCTTTCCTCCTTCTCCATTGTTGAGCTATCACGATAAACTTCATAATATAGGAGAGTCCATTTAACAAAGTGGGCAAAGCCAGGGTGGAAGGGGGCAATGGCGCTGCCTGAGGCTGTAAGACTCCGGGGAGGCTGAGGTCTGAATCTCTCCCCATTATTCCTTCTAACGGCCACGCAATTGCAAGAGCTAAGAGGGAGTCCCTCCTCTCCCCGCCCCCCCACATGCCCAGAGCTTTGTCACTCCCCAAAGACACTTTGCAGCAAACTCATATTTCTCACTTAACCCCTGTACACCCCTAACCATGGCTACCCGGGATCGTAACACGAATTTGTTGAAAGTTCAGGACATTCCCAGCATATGATCCAGCAAATCTGCCGGGAGATTTTAGTTCATTTCGAGGCACTTCTGCTGCTCTAACAAGATACACAATAGCAGTGACCTCGTCAGCAGATGACTCCCAGGAACCCAACACTATGTGGACCTATTTGGATGCTACAAGGTCAACTCTTGATGCTTCCACAGACTGGGATTCAGGCCTTGCAGCTTCTCCATCTGATCAGACTCCCAGGGAAAAAGACAATGGCTTTTAATTAAGGAAAGAGCTTGTGCATGGTGTGTTGTTGGGTGGGGGGGGGGATGCGTGTCCAAGTGCATGCACTAATAGTTATAAGAAAATCTATCCCTATCATACTTATCTTTAAAAAAAAACCAAGTCTAAAATAATGCTTGTACCCAGCTTTTATAGACTGAAATTGTGTCTTGGCTTTGCCTTCTGGGCTTTCCTTGAACTGTGTGTCTCCCAATCTCTTCCAACCAATTATCTAGGATTACAGGCATGAGCACCATGCCTCATGAGTTTGAGTGTTTCCACCAGTAATCGAAGCAAGTCCTTCTGAATTTCCAATGAGTCTCTGAGTTTATTATTGGTCACCTTCAGCTAAATTGAAGCACCATGAAGGATTTTTCTAGAGATTCCAGTGACTTCCACAATGACAACATCAAAGTCTACAAATACATCTTTGTTCCATTCTAGCAAAAAAAAATAAAATCAAGAGCTATCATTACCTATGACTTCACTGAAATCCTCTAGTACATATATTCATTATCTTATCGCATTATTATAGTTCCTAGTGTTAAGAAAATACACTTGCTCATAAATGATTAAGCTAATGCAGTAAGTTATTTAATTTAGGGTTTTACGTTCTGTGGTAAAGTACTTACTACTGTCGTCTTTCTGTGGATAAATCAGAGGCACTGACTGGGCAAGTAAGTGTAACAGGATTACAGAGCTAGTGGAAGCTGGAATAATGACATGAATTCAGATATCATTGTTATTTTAATGCCTACGTGGTATATTGTATTTCAGAAAGAATCTCTCCAGATAGTTTTCTGAAATTCAACAGTTCAAATTCCCTATCCATCCTTCCAGGACCACAATTCTATCAAAAACAACCATAACAACAAAAAGATGAGGGTAAAGGGGAGCACATTAGTGGGAGGAAGGCTGAGCAAATGCCTCAGTGACTATCACTAGACACTACGATGAAAATGAACTATACAACTGTGGGTATAGATGAGAGAGAAAATGTGGAGAGAGCAAGGGAAGTGGGGGTGACATTGTCCAAAAAGAAATATAATCTTTATTTATCTTTTTATTGTCAGTCATGAGGCTTGAACTCTGTGCCTGGGCACTGTGCCTAAGCTCTTTTGCTCAAGGCTAGTACACTACCACTCTGAGCCACAGCTCCACTTCTGGTTTTGGAGTGGTTAAGTGGAGATAAGAGTCTCATGGGGACTTTTTTGCCAGGGCTGGCTGTGAACCCCAATCCTCAGATCTCAGCTTCCTGAGTAGTTTGGATTACAGATGTGAACCACTGGTGCCCAGCTACAAAATATACTCTTTACCTGACTTATGTAGCTGTAACCCCTATGTACATCACCTTTGTAATAACAATAAAAAGTATTTACAAAAAAAACCCTAAAAGATGCTTACTACAAATGATTAAAAAATGAATCAAGAATTTGTTCTGCCACAAAATACATTACTTTCAGATGCATATGGCCTTTGAAAGACATAGAGATTTTTTTTCTATTTCCATCGCCATGAAATTATAATAATGAGTTATTACTAGTATCAGTACCATAGTGATTTTATTTAGCATTTTTCCCACATAAACAAGAAATTCAGATAAAATTTTATTTCGGATAAAACGATTAGACAGGACTTGAGCTGCATAACCTTGTCTTTACCTTGATGTCACATTACAATAGAACTTTAAGTAGCACAAGTTTAAATACAATTTTCCTGATGCAACGAAGAGAAAGGCACAGAAGGGAAGTTGGAACATGTCATTAAATGGAATAGTTGTGCCATTCAATTTGTTGCTGCCTTATGAGGAAAAGGTTCACCCTTCTCTCTAGCTCTTACCTCGGCCTGCAACCCTGTGAAACCTTTCCTTCCCTGAAGAGAACAAACAGTGATTCCATGTGTGTGGTTTCACAGCTCCTGAAAGTATTGACTTAAACGAACAATACAATACTTTCCCACGGTGCATTGTCAATGAAACACTAAAATGGATGTAGCACCACTGCATTTAATTGGAAGATTTAGTCAGACAGGCAAGAAAATCCCCTAACCAGAAATAGCGACATGTGGGCTAGTATTCTAGCCACTAGTAATTGCTTAATGGCACAGAGAATCCCAGGGAAAAGCCCAGGAGATATTCATACTATTAGTGTAAACTGAATTCAAAGCTTTGGGTTGCTTGCTTGAGTCTTATGTGCACTTAGGAGATTAGATTAATAATAGTCCAAACGGGGTTCTGTTATGGCAAGTACGATCTTAATGTTTCATGGCTTTCACCATATTATTTCAGCAAGGCCTGGGTCTTAAATGAACCTCGTTATTAAAATCTTTAAGTGACTTTGAATGAATTCAAATCCATACCACCACCAACAACAACAAAAAAATGTCTAAGTCTTTTTCCATTTCCTTCATTTTGTCTGTGCTCTGCTAACTCTAACCCATAATCAAAACTTTGAAGTGTCTCACCTCCCATTCTTCATTTAAGGGCCTGGATGTTGTATTCTTCCCAGCCTTACAGACTTCATTCATAACCATTCTTTCTCACTCATCTCCTCAATGAGGGACTTCCCTTCTCTCCTGATGGAGACTAGAAACACGCTGATGGACACCTCCGGTCTTGGATCCATTGTTCTGTCATAGTCACAATTATCTTTCCTTTATGTTCCCCCTTTGGGGCTAAAGCTTCTGGTGGCTCAGTCTCTCTTACATCAAATTTTGTACTTCTTCAACTGAACTGCAATAAGCACTTGGCTCCACATTTTATCATTACCTTCTTATTCAATTCCTCTTCTCATTTTCTTATTTATCCTTACCTATTAAGAATTTGATATGTGTTTGTCCAGATCTGAAGGCAGGAGTTTCCTTGGCCTTGTTGTCCATGCCTCATGTTCTAGGTCTAGGACCTGTCTGCCCATCACTGTGCCTAATTAGAGCTGTAAACACCATATTATTATTATTATTATTGTTATTAATATTATTATTGTGCATATGTGTGCACACGGCTTGGACTCAGGACCTGGGCACTGTCTCCTAACTTTTCACTCAAGGCTGGTGCTTTACCACTTGAATGACACCTTCACTTTCAGCATTTTGATGGTTATTCGGGGATGAGTTTCATGGGCTTTTCTTTCCTATGCTGGCTTTGAACCTTGTTCCTCAGAGCCCAGCCTCCTGATTGCAGGATTACAGGGATGATCTATTAGCTCCCAGCCCATTTATCTCCATTGTGCTCATTTGACTTCAAGCTCTACCACCTGATGCCATTTTCTCCACAATCATCCCCGCAGCATTTCAAACTCATCTCTTTTCTGTTTCTCTGAAGTTTCACATGCAGTCTTCTCTTAAGACAAGCCAACAGAGGGATCATGTTTTAAAACCTTCTGGTTCAATTGCATTTTTTCACGTTACTTTTAGAAAGACACTTGCACTCTTTCAAGTTACTTTTAGAAAGACAATCTTCCCACCTGCTAAACATTTAAATAGTTACACACAAAAATATATGAAAGTGTTCAAACCTGGGCATTTTCAGACTTGCATTATTCTAATTTGGGCGAATGAGCCCTGAATTAGTATATTAATCCGGAAATATTATTCCAAAAAGCTAAATATTAATTCAAGCCCAAACATGATTAGGTGTCTCATTTATATCTTGTCATAGTAATCCTTCAAGTGCCCTTAATGGATCATTAATCACACCCTGTTATTATCATTGGTAAGCTTCACAAGAATATATATCCCTTATTAAAATGTGAGTTTCTTGGGGGAAGAGCCACATTTGTATTTTAACACAGTGCTGGGCACAATAAACCTTGATGAATAGCCATACAGACATTTCTTTAGGCAATTGTAGTAGGAAAAGGTTGTAGTTTCTAAATTATCTACCTTGACTATATAACTACATAGGTATTCAAGAAAAAAAATGTATACATATTTATTTTTAAATTGGTTGCTAGAAGAAAATGGTTAAATATGCCAGTTGTCTCCATAAACACAGTGCTTTCTTCGATAACACCAATATAAAATTATAGTATTAAAGAATGCACAGGCATAATGTTGAACTTCAAAACATTCAAAGTAAATGAGAGAAGCTTCTTTCTCAATAAAGGATACCAGACCCTAAATGAAACTAGCAGACATGGGGTCTTAGGATTTATTTTAGAAACCCTAAACATTCAAGAGTGTATAGAAGTATTCAATCTGTATGAATATGTTTGCATGTGTGCATCAATATTTATATGAAATAAAGATATATATGAAACACATGTGCATACTTACACACATTTGTATGAATTTGTGGTATATTATAACACACACACACACACACACACACACACACACACACACCCTATGGCGTACTTGCTTTCATTTAGCATATCTTAGAAACTCGTTCAGTAGAAATGAGCATAATTGCATCATCTAATATCTCCTCCTTTAAAGATACTTTGCTGCCAAGAGTATTTTAAAAGATTTCTTTTACAAAAATAATTATAATTGTAACACATATGTAAATTACACGTGGAAGGTGTGCGTGTGTGTGTGTTTAATTTTTTAAAAGAACATTTTTTTTTCCTTTGGCCAGTCCTGGGCCTTGGACTCAGGGCCTGAGCACTGTCCCTGGCTTCTTCCCGCTCAAGGCTAGCACTCTGCCACCTGAGCCACAGCGCCCCTTCTGGCCGTTTTCCATATATGTGGTGCTGGGGAATCGAACCCAGAGCTTCATGTGTAGGAGGCAAGCGCTCTTGCCACTAGGCCATATTCCCAGCCTTATAAGAACATTTTAAACATGGAATGCAGTAGAACATTGCTCCTCAGAAGCTTGAGACATAGGTCTGTCTCCTGCTCTGGTTCTTTCTGGGGAAAGATACCTCTTGGCATTTAGTTAACCAAAGAGATAAACTATAGTAACTTGTTGCAGTAATTTTGTTTGCTTGGTTGGTTGGATGGGTTTTGTGTGTGAGGTGTGTGTGTGTGTGTATGTGTGTGTGTGTATGTGTGTGTGTGTGTGTGTTTTATTTATTTTTGTGGCTTTTGTTTTGTTTTCTTTTTGGTGCTAGACTTGGGGCTTAAACTCAGGGCCTGGTACTGTCCCTGAGCTTCTTTTGCTCAAAACTAGAGCTCTGTCACTTGAGCCACAGCTCTACGTCTGGATTTCTGGTAGTTGATGAAAGAGCCGCATGGACTTCCCTGGCTGGGCTGGTTTCGAACTTTGATCCTCAGATCTCAGCCTCCTGAGTAGCTAGGATTACAGGTGTGAGCCACTGGTGCCCAGCTATATTTATAATTTAAACTGTGACTAAAACTGATAAACATATTTATTGATCATACTTGTTTATAGGTTGTGAGCCACTACTGTCCTGTTTTTCCCTTTGATTTGCCATAAATTCTATTAATTGGAAGGATGGACTTTTGTCAAATGATGAACTTACTATTTTTCCCTAGCTTTTTTTTTTATCCCTAAGGATGAACTAACTTTTCCTACTTTGCAGATTTTTAAAAAACCTGAACATTTTAAATCTAAAAATCAGTAAAATCTAAAATTCTTGAAATCTCAACATTTAAATCCTTAGAGTTTTAGATATCTTTAGATTTTTAAAAATTGTTATTACTTATTGCTTAGTCCAGTAATGGGCATTTTCCAGAATGGTTCTATCCTTTCCAGAATGATACACAAAGTTGTCAAGTCTCCTAGAAGCTTCATTATATATTAATACACCTGGAACTTCTTTGTTCGTTTTTCTGGTTGAGTCTTTTTTCTTCTGAGTACCCCACACTTAATCCCTACGGCCTCCCCTGGAGGAATCAGTTGAAGGATGAGTCTCTTGAATCTTCAGAAAATTGTATACAACTTCAGTTGCTACACCCAGTGTCTTGCCTTGCCTGTCAGGGTTGGTTTCTTGTGAATGGATCTGTATTCCTATGGTGAGAGATACAGCGTGGGGTGCTGTGATGGTTTGCATCAGTGAGAGTAGGAATGATTCATTTGTGTTTTCTTCACTCTCCACTCTTCATTCCCTCAGGAGGCAACAGACTCTGGGCTTTGGTTATCCTACGAAGAGATGAAAGAAATGGCACTTGGGTCTCCGGGCCACCTCTTCACCCCCTCCACCCTCCGCCAACCACCTCTGGGTTCTGGCAAAGGCTGTGCAGTTAAGGAATCTCCTGCTGCTTTAACTGAACGTGGCAGATTATAGGAAGTTTCTGGCCACCAGCCCTTTCCCCAGGTTCAGTCCTGTGGATGTAATTTAGTCCTTGCTTGTTTGTTTTCATTATTCTCATGTAGTGAGTGGGAAGCATTGGCGATCTGGCTTTTTACTCCTCTATCTTAAATAACAGGAAGTTCAAACTATTGTAATCATTTTTAAATCATCCACCGCCATGGGAAACTGGCTAAAATAAATAGCCCATAGCAATCACTTCTGTAAAAGAAAATTGTCTCTCTGGAGAAAAGATATATTAAAATCCAAGAAAACTTTCAAAAGAAGATTTCTAGGCCTGCTATTCATTGATCCATCGTAACTTACGAGAGTCATTTCTTATTTAAATCTTCTTTGGGAGAAACAATTCTTATCAAATTCTTCAAAAGGCACTTAATGTTGAAAGGATATAATATTAATCCTTCAGGCTTCTACTTGCTAACAGCATCAACTCTAGCACAAACAGCTTTAAAATGGATGAATCCATGATGCTAACTTAACAAAGAAATACAAAGACTTTTACCCCCATGTCTATTCAACATCTGCTCAATGGGTACCAAACACATTTTGACATCACTAAAACAATACGGGAAATTAATCATTCTAACCATAACCTCCATCATTACTTTATTTATGAGTTCTCAGCCCCCAACTCGAATTCAAGCGTCTGTGAACAGACTTTAGAGACCTAGCCAAACAATTGTAATTGCTCTAAGAATGATCTGACAACACCACAGAAGCAAACTTTGAACGTTTTCATAGGAAAATCAGATTCAAATCATTGGCATTAGAATTCTGCTCTTTGTACAATTGTCAAGGCCCCAAATTTCTGTTCACATTTAGAACAGTCTCATTGTTGTTGTTGTTGTTGTTCTTGTGATTGCTTTGCAAAGCTGATGTGGTATAGTTCTTTTTCTCTTTTTGAAACAGCCATGTAATCGGATTCGGTGTTTGGCAATGACACTATATAAACTCTGTATGTTTCTCTCTCCTACAAGGAGACAACCCTCCAGGAAAAATTTTCTTCTGCACCTCCAAAGATGAAACACTCCTACCGTAGGGATGAAATTTGCCTCGAGCTTTCAAAATGTGATATCCCACGTTCATTACTTGTGCTCCATTTCAGTTCACTGGAGTCAAACCCACCGAGCAGAGCCACCACCGAGGCCCTGACTGCCATTTAGAAAATGACTCTCCAAACCACAGAGGGTTAATTTGGCGCACACCTCTCTCCATCCACGGGGTTGGTTTGTTTTTTTTTTTTTCTTTCCTCTCTGAGGAGTCTATATCAGCAATAAGCTGGGTAATATCATGTCCAACACTGATCTTTCTACTGTCAAAAGAAAAAAATCCACATTTCTCTCTGTATTTCTTTTGTATTTATTTATTTATTTTTAGCTTCCCATATAAGATCTTCAACTACAGCCTGGGGCCTATGGGTTCCTCAGAAGCTACCAGATTGTGCAATGTACTATCTCAGAATGTCATATTAGAGTCCTGCTACAGTCACATCCAATAAGTAATCTGGCATGAAGAAAAGTTAACTGAATTAGTGGCCAATTGGGACATTTTTGTGACCTACTCTTTAGGAACCAGGTCCCTTGAACTTTTCCATTCGGCTCTGCCTTCATACTTGAAAAGGGACCGAGTCCCCATTAACAATTGAGCAGCGACAATAAGTGCCATCAGGAAAAGGAAATTCAATTTTCGTGGGGGGATGACAGCCTTACCTTTTCGCGCTTAATTGGCCGTATTGTCTCCAAAAGTTAATTGGTTACTTAGTCCAGGTAGTTAGTAAAATGTTTAGCTGCGTCAAAAAGCTCAGGCTCCCACTGTTAATGGGGCATGAAATGGAATGTTTGATACTGCAAATAAAATCAGTGATATTCAAGGATGTTATGGTAGGTAATGCGTTGAAACTGCCATCTAATGGGTCCTAGAAGATTAGGGTAGTGTCAGCCGGAACCGCCCGGTCTCTTTTCTGACATTGTTAGTTGCCTCTTCATTTACTTAACGGCTGTCTGCACTGATTACATAGGCATAAAACTCCCTACAAAAAAACAACAGAGACACGCTCTATTAGCAGTCCAATTAGAACTATTTGCATATTACAGTTCATTTCTGCTTAAGTGAATCCCTAATACAACTTTAGGAAAAAAAAATTCTATTGTGTCACTCGAAAGAAAGAGAAAAGAAAAGCTTTAAAGGTGATCTCTTTGCCTTTCCTTCTTATCTCTGCATTATTTTCCTGCTCCTTCTCTCTCTCTCTCTCTCTTTCTCTCTCTCTCTCTCTCTCTCTCTCTCTCTCGTCTCTTTGGCTCGGCCTCTCTTTCTCTCCTCCACCTTAAATGTTTATGGCTGAAGGCAAAAGAGGAGAAAATTAAAACTTTAAACTCCAGTCGGTTTGCTGAGATTTGTGAAGACAAAGCCATCTTTAGAGCAACTCATCCCATTCTGCAAAACTCTCATGGAGGGTCCATGTGTCCATCCTTTGCTATGATTATCTACTTAGCTGTTTTAGACCAGTTTTGCTTTGAATGTTTAAGCAATGCCATTTGTGTCTGTACCAATGCCCCATGAAGCAGAGAGCCCCTGAGGTGACGTTGCTCATGTCTAGCGCTGTGGAGGTCTTGGAATGTAAGTACTCACATCTGCCTCGATCTTCTAAAGGTGCCAACTAGGAATATCTAGGGAATATTCAGCTGCACATAATACTAACTCACATGAACTCGATTCTTTTCTTTTCTTTTTTTTTTGTCAGTTGTATGGCTTGAACTCAGCGCCTGGCTCCTATCCCTGAGCCTCTTTGTTGCTCAAGGCTATATAGCACTCTACCACTGTGAGCTACAATGTCATATCTGGTTTTAAGTGGTTAATTGGAGAAAAGAGTCTCATGGGGACTTTTCTGCCCTGGCTGGCTTTGAACTGTGATCCTCAGATCTCAGCCTCCTGAGTAGCTGGGATTATAGGCATGAGCCACAGTGCTTGGTTCTGTTCCATTTCATGCACATTCCAAACCTTTGTCCTTAGAAATAGCATCGCCTTGATGACTGCTTGTGATATAGTATTAGGAACATTTCTATATTTTTCTTCATATTCATGATGATGATCAGATGGAAATCAGGGGGCTTCTTACTGAAGTTAGAAAGGACTGCATCCCTAGCATTGGTCCAGTTGAGCAAGAAGCAGTATGCTCTTCTAGGTTTGTGCTTTAAGGATGAATGGAGTGTTGTGTGATCTCACACATGATCTACAAGGCATATTTTCAAAATACCAGAGAGACTGTCTCCCTACTCTCTGGTCTCACTGAATCCTGGTGTGGATGGGAGGCTGGAAGACTGAAGCAAAGTCTCTTCACTGGCCAAGGAGACTATCTGTTTTAAATGTCTTCACTGTGAGGTCTATTGACTTCCCTATGAATTTCGTAGGTCTTGAATGTCCAGGGAGGACATGGCTGGTTGGTATAGATTATAGTGAAGGAATCTAGTGGCTGGACCTGAAGCTTGTCAGCAGGATGGAAGAACATAGGGGCCAGCCGTGGAAATTTCAGGTCATTTAGAATCTCCCATCTATCAGACCCAGTGGGCACAACCGTGGTTTTCAAACTGATGTTCACCATTTTATTGTAGAGGAGTAAATTCTGAGTAAATCACTGAGGATACCAGAGCACTGGAAACCACCACTGAGTCTCAGAAGTGGACAGTGGAGAAGACGAAGAAGGGATGATGATTTGGTTGTTGGTGTTGTTACTGTTTTGTACCAGTCCTGAGGCTTGAACTCAAGGCCTCAGACTTTGTCCCTGAGCTTCTATTTTTACTTAAAGCTACTACCATTCTACCATGTCAGCCACAAATAGCATCTCACAGACCTTTTTGCCCTGGCTGGCTTTGCACTGTGAGAGTTTAGCCTCCTGAGTAGCTAGGATGACAAGTGTGAGCCACCAGTACCCAGCTCGAGGGATCTTTTAATTGAGGGGGTTATTATGGACATGAGATTCCTTGACTTCCCTCCCTTCCCTTGGACAAAGCCTTAGTGGTTCCCATACTGGTTAAACGACCACATCTCTGAATTTCCCCAGGCCCAGGACCGGTGAAAACGCTCCATGTCACACAGTAGATTGGTCCTGTGCAAAGGTGGATGGAAGGCAGCCATTTGATTGGTCCTCAGCAGAGTTACCGAACAGAGGCCAGGGCTACCATAGATTGAGCCCATGACTTCACATGTACCACCCAGAGTCTGCCCGCAGCTGATGCTGTCCGGCTCCCCTGAACCTGCTGGTGAGCCCACCTCCCACCTCCATGATAATTTACGTGGACCCATCCATAGACAAGAGTTCTGGGACACAGAAGAAAAGAGAAAGGGACTCTTTTAAAGGTAAAGGAACAACTGTTTCACAAGACACCATTCTTCACTGGCCCTCTTTTTTTTTTTTTTTTTTTGCTCTTTCCTTTTTCTTTTTCACGCCTAACTCATTATTTTTAAAGATAACACATCCAGGACTGTAAGGAAAATAGAGAGGTGAGGCAGAGACCCAGGGCACTCACAAGCCACACAACCCCAAAGCAGTGAGTGGAAATAACCCAAACAACAAGAGCCCATCGGAGGGAAAGGTAAAACCCTCGATCTGTCATTTTCAATTTTTTTCACCCCATGAGCAGAGGCGCAGTGTGAAATGCGTTGGCTCTGGCCCTGCCATAGTTACTGTGCAGATGCCCCATTGGGTCCTTTGTGTCGGGGCCTCCTGCTTTTATCCAGCTCTCATTAACATCGCCGCCAGATGAGCGCTGTTGGAAGCAGAGGCTGACACGCCCGGCCTCTGCCTTGGTAAGGTGGTCCTGCCAGGGGTGGCCAGACAATGCCAGAAACCAGGAGTGAGACACACAGCTTTGCCCCTAGATGCAGACTTTGCACCCTGCCAGGAAAATAGCTCTCTGGTAAAGCATTGCCTGCTAGTAAGATTGTCTAAATCAGTAAACAATGATTAAGACTCTGGCTCTTGCCTCCTGTTGTTGTCACGACAGAACACATGGCTGTGACTACACACCACGCACACACACACACACACACACACACACACACACACACACACAGGGGGGAGTGTGGAGAGAGAGAGAGAAGTAAAATACCAGGTGAAGTCAAAATTGACATGGAAAGGGAGTTGGGCGAGGACTGAAGGGAAACAAATAAAAAGGAGGGGGGTCGTTTTTCCTTGCTACTGAGATGCAAAAATAAAAAATAAAAATGAGTATTTCAGAATGTTCATTTCCCCTTCCCCTTTGCTTGCACAACCTTTGGGGGTTGTGCAGGGAGAATTATTATTGTTGTTTCTGTTATTCTAAATAAAACATCAGGCAATAAACATAAACATTGGTGTGTTGTTTTTTTCTCTCCAACCCCTTATTTGTCAGATGCAGTATTGAACACGACATAATCGAAGTTCCTGGACCAGGTGGGAGAAATCAGAAGAGCTCAGCAAGCTCTCGTGTGAGCTGATTAGTAAGAACCCAGTCACTTCATCAGATCCATTTCTTACAGCTGAAGAAATAATTCCCCCCACCAATATCTTTCTCTGCTCTCCATCCATCTCCCTACTTCCACGTATCAAAAAATACTACATGCATAAGGAATATCACTGCTTTGCTTTTTAAATATTTTCTATAGCAGCATAATAAGATAAGCTAATGTATGCCATAGGCTTCACCGTCGAAATGTTTATAGGATGAGCTGTTTATTGTGTCTGTGCTTTGAACCACACAGCAAAGGCGTGAGGGAAAGGCTGGAGTACAGGAATATAATTCAACCCAGCCCTGACACCTTGAAGAAATGGTCAGAAGCAAGCAGAATGAGGTCTTCTGAGTGCAGGGTCACACCACCAAGAAAAAGTAAAATGCAATGGATTCCAGGAATATGGAACCCGGGGCTCAGAGTTGCTGACCATGAATCAGGTGTATACACCTATGAACCGGTGTGTACACGGACTTATGAGATGTCACTTAGCCTCATAAGGTTCTGGCCATAAGCCCCCACTTCATCCTCATTCTAAGTAAATGACTGAAAATTACTTACGAAGATGGAAGAAAATACAACTGGTTCACTGAAATGAGTTTAAACAACAAATCCAGGAAGATGTAATGTCTCACAAAGATAGAGGGCTCAGATCTCAAAAGAACTGACCAAATGTTTAATATCATTCTTTTCCCTAATGTGTCTCACAGTAGCATTTGAGCCATAACTAAGTTACTGTTGGAGAATTGGGAACAAACAGGTCACCTGTGGTCCCTACAGCAGAGCAGGAAATTATTCCCTGATGACACTCCAATGGGACAACAGACACGGGAGCATTGTTGCCACTCTCCTTATGAACAGACATACCACAGAGTGCACAGACGTGATTAGAAGTGACGTGTTACATTAAGGGAATATGTTTGAGAAATACTAATCACAAAATAACTTAGTGGGATAACTACAAACACCTCCTCCTTTCCATTTTATTTCACCTTAACTCATGGAGCTATAGGATTATTTTTTTGTTTCCTTTGCATCGAAGGAATCATGTGTCCTGGTGACTCTGGTTTGAGAGTTCTGGAATTCTGTAATAAACTGGGAGGAGATTACTTTTGCAAAAAAAAAGTGCACATCAGTTCTGTTCACAGCCAAGTAAGATCATGCCAGTCCCAGACACAGGACATGTGGGATTAGATTGTCTTCTCTTCAAACTTCTTCTCTCCAAGGCTGAAAATAGACAGGTGTGGGTGGGGCCGGAGATGGGACGTTTCCGTCAACTTGGCTACATGATCTCCCGTATCTATCTCTTCCTGGTCCAAATAAATATAGGGGGCTTGCTTCATAACAAGATTCCTTCCAATGATTTTCCCCCACCCCAATTCTTTTTTTTTTTTGGCCAGTCCTGGGCCTTGGACTCAGGGCCTGAGCACTGTCCCTGGCTTCTTCCCGCTCAAGGCTAGCACTCTGCCACTTGAGCCACAGTGCCGCTTCTGGCCGTTTTCTGTATATGTGGTGCTGGGGAATCGAACCTAGGGCCTCGTGTATCCGAGGCAGGCACTCTTGCCACTAGGCTATATCCCCAGCCCCCCACCCCAATTCTTTCATGGACATCAGTTTCCCCATGACTTCAAGACTCTAAGTGGTGTATAACACCACCAATTGTACAAAATCCTCTTGCTCTATTGCTATCTGATAACGTTCTGCTTGTAAATTCAGCACAGTAACTACTAGGAAATCAGAGCACAGGTGATAATGTACTGAAATCAGAACACCGAGATTGGTTATTTCTGGAATTTTCCATGTTATTATTTTCACATGACCACAGGTAACTGAAACTGCTCATGGAAGGTGTGACCGCAGGTGAGGATTTGCGGCAGATATTGGCAGAGGCCACTGCTCCCGGCCGCCCCCCCCCCCCCCCCGCCCCCGCTGCCCACCAGCAGCTGCTTCTGGTCTTAAGAGGGCTGGAGTTGCCAATACAGAAACAAAAGGTTCTCTTACCAGGCTCTTCTGTTCCCTTCCTCTCTGCCCCAAGATACCAAGCAAGGTCTTGAGAACAGAGGCTATCCCTTCTCCGAAGTTCCTTCTACCCTGAAATCCATCTCATACACTTTGTGTGTGTGTGTGGTTGGTTTTTGTTTGTTTAATTGGTTGGTTGGTGGTGGTCCTGGAACTTGAACTTGGGGCCTGGGTGCTGTCCCTGAGCTAGGCTAGTGCTCTAGGCTAGCACTCTACCACTCTACCACTCTACCACTTTGAGTCACAGCTCCATTTCTGGTTTTCTGTTAGTTCATTGGAGATAAAATTCTCACAGACTTTCCTGCCAGGCTGGCTTTGAACCATGATCCTCAGATCTCAGCCAAAGCTAGGATGACAGGTGTGAGCCACCGGTGCCCAGCTTATACATTGTTTAAGGTAATGTTGATGAATTCAGCTTCTCTGACCAGCAAAGGGCACCTTAGCAGAGTTCATCCCACCAAGGAGCAATTTCTCCAAAGTACCTGACAATATTAAAATGTCATCCAGGGATCAGAAGATTTGAGTGGAAACAACATGAACACCTGAGTGATTTGAATGCTACACCATCAGCTGGGTGAACTTCAAGAAGGAGTTAGGTGTCCATGAGCCTCAAATTCCTCAGCCCAACTAGGAAGAGTGCAATAACTGATGTAAGCGACGGGTCTGATACTCCTTCTGCATGACAAACCAACTTACAAGTCTGATGATCACTTTCAATATGCCTGTCACATAACCTGACACAATTTTACATATCTGGGTGTGACCAAACTGGTAAAGAATTAGAGAAGAAAAACGGTGCACATTTTACATATTGTAAGGACAGAAAGTGAGAACAAGGAAGGATGGGCTAGACCAGCAGAGACTCCCCCATGTAAGTTCCAGAAATCTGAGCTGCAGTTTATGCATGGTTGTAAAGAAGAGAAATAGCAGTGGAAATGAAAGCCTGGTGCTGGTCATTCACACCTGTAGTCCCAGCTACTCAGAAGACAGATCTGAGGATGGGGGTTCAAAGCCAGCCCAGGTAGGAAAGTCCATGAGACGCTCTTATCTCCCAATGAACCAACAAAAAGTGGGAAGTCAAGCTGTGGCTCAGGTGGTAGAGTGATAGCCTTGAGCACAATTGTCAAGCAAGAGTACATGGGGGTCCTAAGTTTGGGCCCTAGGAGCAGAACAAATAAATAATAATAACAATGGAAATGAGAAAGAAAAAAATGGATTTCTCCACTTGGCGCCAAGTTCATTCATACTCCTAAATGTACCTACATATCCATTAATCTGTAAAAGGAAGTGTTTCTTTAAAGCAAAAAATAAAAAAGCTAACATTTCTTTGCACATAGAATCCATTATTTTCCAGAGGGGAAAATGGCCAGAAATTATCTCATTTTTAATTCCAATCCCTTTTCTTATTGTAGCTTGTTTCAAGGAATACCCGAGTTGGAATTCATGGCTTTGCTAGACAAGAACCACACTCTCAGTTGTTGTTTTTTTTCAGAAGGTATTTTACATTTTTGCTGAGGCTGACCTTGGACTATATATATATCCCTCCCTCACAGCTGAGATTAGCAGTGTGTACCAACTTGTGAGTGAAGATGGAATCCTCTTAACATTTTCACCAGTCTGGTATCAAACGATGATCCTCCTGACTTCTTTTCACCTGAGTACCATAGCCTTGTTAAATTAGAAGGTGCAATTTCTAAGAAAAAAAAAATCTGCTTGTATGGCTAGTGGGCAGGGAGGAGGGGGTAATCAGAACAGTAGCTGGAATTGGAAGTCAGTATTCTCAGGCTGAAATGCAAATGGGACCCAGGGACATAACCACATATACACTTGTACTATTTTCATCATTGATTAACCAGCATCATGACCTTTTCAGAAAGAGACATAATTGGCAGTTTTAACAAATGAAAAATTGATCCCATTACTCAGAATAGAATTTTCCACCTTTTTCAAAAGAGATGCTTATTAAAGAGGTCAGTTCCTTTTTCTCCACACCCACCACCCCCCGCACCCCCCCCTCCACCTTCTTTCCCCACTTTCTTCTTCGGGGTCATGCATATGCAGTATGCTCGGCTATTATGTGTCATCCAGGAGAATGGACTGGCAAGCCCTAAACACAAACATTCACACACAGCCGGGTCTCCCACATTGCTGTTCACCAATTACAGTAATGCTGATGACATTTTTCGTTTAATGCACATGGTATTAAAGTAGTTCCCCCCTTTTTCTAGGAGAATCTAATTACACCAAACCCAAGCACTCAATCAAACCTGTTATTCTGTGGCTAAACAGCCTGGCATTAATGCAATTTGAGGAGATCCAGGCCGTGACTGGAACGTCATGTATTAACAATATCTAATGCGAGCTCCCGTAGGTAAATGAAAATGCTAACAAGCAAGATCACTGCTAAATCTAATATCTTTAAGCTGTTTAATTCCAAACAGTCCCTTAATAAATCAATTGACCGGGAGAGCTGATGCCCCTATCAATTATTCAAGAGGGCAAATAAATATTTCAGATGATTTGATAGGAAAGGCTAGGGCTGGTCTTAGAGAAAGCTTTGCATTTCATTAGCTTCTCGCTAAAAGTTTTATAATGAGTGGAACACAGGTGGCATTCCCAGGGCAGAAATGGGAATGGGGAAAGAAGAGATTGGAGACGGAGCCTTCCTTCATCTCTGCATTATTCCATTATCCATACTTTGCTTTTGTGATGGGAAAATTGGAGTCATGTCCCCCCAAAGAATTATCGTTCTCTGCAATCACAAAGGAAATTAAAATGATCAAAAGTATGTCATATTGCAAGAGTCTTAATTGTAATTCCTATTGGAAAGGCAATTATCAGACACTGGTATCACAAAGGTAATTTATGCGGTTCCACATCCAAATAACCCTTCGCCAAATATTTAATATTACCAATTCCATTTTCCAGAGTAAGAAACTGAGTTTCTCTAATCGTTTACAAAGTGCTGAGTAGGCCATCCAACTGGAAAAGCAGGCACTTCTTTTTTTATTTTATAGAGACTACTCCTCATATTGGAAATACATATTCCTGCCTAACATGTCTATCTCATGAGCAATCTATATTCAAGATTAAAACCTTTGTGCTAGGTGGGGAAAAAAAGTAGAAAGAGAGGGGCTGGGGATATAGCCTAGTGGCAAGAGTGCCTGCCTCGGATACACGAGGCCCTAGGTTCGATTCCCCAGCACCACATATACAGAAAACGGCCAGAAGCGGCGCTGTGGCTCAAGTGGCAGAGTGCTAGCCTTGAGCGGGAAGAAGCCAGGGTCAGTGCTCAGGCCCTGAGTCCAAGGCCCAGGACTGGCCAAAAAAAAAAAAAAAAGTAGAAAGAGAGGAAGGAAAGGAGAAAGGAAGGAGAAAAAGAAAGGAGGGAAAGGAGGGAAGGAAAAGGAGGAAGAAAAAGGAGAGGAGGAAAAGGAGGGAAAGAGAAAAAAGAGAGGAGAGGAGAGAGAAAAGAAGGGACACAATCAGGAGGGAAGGAGGAAAGAAAGAAGAGAGGGAAAAGTAGAGAAAGGATAGGGAGGAAAGATAAAACAAGATAGGAAAAAGGAAAGAGAGAGGGGTAAAGGAAAGAGGAAGGAAGTAACAAGGGATAAAGAAAGAAGTATCAGAAAGGGGAGATGGAGGAAGGAAGAGAGGGAGGGAAGAGTCAGGTGTTAATGAGTATCATTTTTACCTTATGTGCACATGAGCATCTGTGTGCCCATTATATATATAATATACTATGTATTATGTGATTTATTATATATGTATATATATGAGATGTGATATATGTACCTTTATTTTGCTTCATACATATTTATCTATATGATGTATCATATTATATTTATGTATCTATATTATGGACGGAGAGACTGGGAAGAGAAAGAATGAGTAAAACTCACTGAGTTTCCCTGGGAGAATGGATGGGAAGAATCACACTGTTGCTTCTAGAAATGATTGAAAACTGTTCCATCTTTACCTTCTCTGCAAAAGGAAAGTGCCTTTCTGTTTATTTTGCGTATTCTGCTTTCGTTGCTGTTGCTCAAGCTGTACATCTGATTAAGCATCCACATTATCAAATTTTGAGGTTGCCGACTGTGAAACTAACATGGCGTGCCATTTCTTAACAACATTTTACAATCTACAAATGTGAAACCCAGTTAAGACAGTAAGTATTACTGTGAGGAGAGAAAAGGTATTTAGATGATCTGAAAAATAAAAGTTAATTACCAGAAGTTTGCATGTGAACAAAAAGCATTCGATAACTATTTTTTTCTAAATAAAAAGATTCATGTAAGACTCAGTGAAAGAAGGGCCCCTATGTTGCAAAGTTATACACCACAAAATACTCAATGAACTATGAAAGAGGCAGCTCAGCTACAGAAAAATCGTAATTCCAGTGTGTGGTGTGTTCATTTTCAGCTTCATGAATCCATAGAACCAATCCTTTAACGTTGTTCTGTAAGTAAAATCCAGTCATGTTTAAAATCAGATTTGAGGAATGCTCATGAGGATATATTTTTGCATGGAGCCATTTAATTAAGCACTTATTTACTTAAAAAGAATCTAAACTTCACAGAAATCAAAAAGGATTTGAACAAAATGGCAAATATACCTACAGAGCTTAGATACATTCTGCTCTGCCCCAAATACCTACTAATCATACGAAAGAAATAATTTCAACTGGGCATGGTAGGGTATGTCTGTAATCTCAGCACTCCAGAAGTGGGGAGGCTAAAACAAAGAAGATTGTGAATTCTAAGGCACTTGTGGGTTTATAAAATAGTTAGAAAGACCACATCTCAAACACCCACACAGACCACCACCACCACCAAAATCACTTCATAAAATTTACTTCAGCCAGAATTTTTTTTAAAAAGAAAGAGAGAAAAAGAAAATCTACCAAGCGAGTGCTCCTGAGGCGACAGTTTATACATCTAATATGGAGGGTTTGGCACCTACACCAGTGACCAACCTCAAACCTCAGTGCTGATCAATTGACACCAACTACCCCCCACTCAAAAGGCAAAGCAGGGGTATTTGCTTCCCCAGGCAATGCGGTCTATGTGCTAACACCATCAATTCCACAGGGTGTACAATGATTCACACAAGCCAACAATTTACATAGGTGCGCAAAGACAAGGATGATGCCTCACCCCCTACAAAATTGACCTTGGGAACAAA